>NC_134407.1:196392978-196694796 GCF_038048845.1 Mixophyes fleayi | reverse complement strand
AATGGACTTTGGTATGAAATCAATAGATTTTAATCTTTAAAATAAATAGATGATGATTTTAATATAATATATATTATTTTTGTCCTTCAGTCACCACATAAATTTACTCCCCTTGTTTTTTTGTTTAAAGCTGGTCAGAAATTAAACTTGGTGTTAGCACCTCCATAAAGAGAATGGCGATTAATTGGATTACTGCCCAAATATATATAATTTTAGGAGGGAGTGGACACAAGAAATAGTGGAATTTATAATCTAGTACGGTGGTATTTTGTTAGTTTTTCAGTTTACCATTGTCGGATCAGTTACAATCCACCTTGCGATCAGTCAGTATTGGGGCCATAAGTAAGGCATTACTGGAATTAAGACAACGATATGTATGTTACAAAATTCCAGTGGCCCAAGTTAGACCGGACTTATTGGCTAACAATGTTCGTAGTCTACAGCTCTGACTATGATGATGTAAGTGTAGAAAATGACTAGACCAAGGATCTATTTATATGTTAAAATGTTTTACTTTATTCTCACAGCTCAACTATTTTTTATTTTATTTATTTATTTTTTACAGCAAAATGGTGTATATGGACGGATAAAACACCTTGCTAATTGTTCTTAGTGTTAGGGCTAGGTTTACTAAACTGTGTGTTTGAAAAAGTGGAGATGTTGCTTATAGCAACTAATCAGATTCTAGTTATCATTTATTTAGTACATTCTACACATCTCCCCTCTTTTCAAAACCCGCAGTTTAGTAAATATACCTCGTCATGTCGCCAGCATCAATGCAGTGTAGGGCTTTTGTATAACTAGCTAAAATACAATCAACTAACCGTACTGATTCCCTTTGGTGCACCAAGATCGTTTACTACTTTGTTCCACGCAGCATGCACAATTAAGGTGACTGTCTTATGTGTCCTGCTTAACACCCTGCAGATCTGGGACACGGCTGGTCAGGAGCGCTTTCGGAGTGTCACACATGCTTATTACAGGGATGCACAGGGTAAGTGAACATATGGATATTAGAAAAGCATGGAGACATTGGCTGGTGCTGGTAACTTGTCTCTCCTGTCCCCAGCTCTGCTCCTGTTGTATGACATCACAAGCAAGACGTCATTTGAGAACATCCGTGTATGTAATAAAAAACCCTATAAATGTGTGTAAACCTATTTCTACACTGTCCCTGTCCTACCAAAGTATATCTCTGTGTCACGTAGCTTCAAGTATGTTACACATCTTCCAGCAAGCTGTAACAGACTATATCACTTACCCGGGCAGAGGTTTTACTTCAGCAGGCTTCTTTCTGGTGGAGCTTGGCATCATCCAATAAATAAGAATTAAGTAGTGACATAAGGTCACATTATAAATAGCCAAAAGGCAAAAAGTTTTTCTTGGTACTCAACGTTGCATTACTCCGTTAACACCCCTAATAATAGTCCCAGAAAGTCACATGACTTCGTGTGCCGGCTTTTGCATTCTTCGCGATTCTGGCAGCTAGTGACTTAAAACCTTCGGTCTTAACATTCTTTTGTGATTGGCAGCTTCGCCCTTAAGTCGGGCAAGTACTTGTCCATGTTGTGGTCACATTAGTGACTACAACTGGTCACGCCCACTGCCAGGGACAGACATGCTGGGAGGCCTCTGTTGGATACAAGGGACATTCCTGGACCACATAAGTGCTTTCTCCCCCATATTCACCTACTGCCCCAAATAGTACAAAACACCAGCTCCTCAAATAACCTCATGCAGAGGTTTTACTCCAGCAGGTTTCTCTATGATGGACTTGGCAATATCCTAACAATAAGAGGGAAGTGTAGTGATAGAAGGTCATATTATAAATAGTCAAAAAGCAAATGAGACATCAAGAGCTATTGTGCAGTTAGCAGTAGGAGTTCAGTAGAAAATAGGACTTCCGCCACAGAAAACAAAACCTTTTAAAATACAAAAATAAAAAGTACATTGATTAAAAGTAATTAAAAAAAAAAAAAAGTTAGATGTACCAATAATACAATGTATTTAGACAATCCAATAAGTGTCAGCTTGCAAATTATTTTACTATTTTGTGTTGGTCACTTACTGTGTTTAGAACTTATTTTAAATCCTGCTTGAAGTGGTAGCCAATGGTGTTTAATCAGACAATGAGCAAATATGTTTTCAATGTTAATTACATAAAATGGTCACTGGCTGACATTTATCCAATTTATGTACCAAAGGCTGTATAACCTTGTACTATAACCCACTCATTGTGACTCTCCTGCTCTCTCTCTTTGTGGGGCTTTTTGTTTCTTTGTGACTCCTACGTTGTTTCTTAGGCCTGGCTTACAGAGGTTCATGAATTTTCAAACAAGGATGTGGTCATAATGTTGCTTGGCAACAAGGTATGTGTAACTTCCTGTTTTGCTGCATATCTCTGGCTTGTGATAACCACTCTACTGTCCCGCACACACAATGCTAAATATCTGTATCTAATGTAACACAGCATTTGTGTAAGCCAGAAAGTGAATAATAATGTGTTGCTATGGTTTGAGTGAAAAATTGAGGGCAAAAATAACTGTAGTTTCAAACTATCTGTAATAAATATACAACTTTATAATACTCTACTATTAATGTGCCCTTCCGTATAGTCCCTTTTTCATAGTGCCCAGAAATATAATATAAATTTACTAGCAATATATTGTTTTGGCCGCAAAAAAATAATAATGGCCTCCAAAGGCAGTGGTGGCCACCTGGATGATGATCAGGAGCCTCACACGTGGACCAAGAGGCCACAAATCAGACTGCATGAGATCAGAGCACCAGCATGCGGCACAGTTCTAAGGCTTATACTGTATAGAATGTATGATGAAAATCTGAAAAAGCAGAAGTAGTGATCTTACTTGGGAGATAAAACATTGGTAGTCCCATTGCTGCAATACATTATTAGTCCCTAAAGAAGATTTATTGACAGGATGCCTTTGACCTATAAAATATGACCTACAAAAGTGTGGAATTGCAGTTAGATGACCTTCGGTAGCTTTCTGCCTTTATACAGAAAGTTTTCATTGTTGTGTTCGTTTTGGGTTTGTTACTATATCATGATGGTTTTTTGTGTTTTTTTTGTTTTTGTTTCGTGTGTGTGTTTTTTAAATATATTTGGAATGGCTTATATTCCAAATTCCCCTCTGGTGCCTTTACCTAGATGTCTGTCTGTATAGCGCAAGCGATCATTGTTTTGCCTTCTGATATTTAATTCTAAGGGCTTCTGTACCGTCTGGTTTGCAGAGTGATGTGACTAATGGACGTGTCATCAGAACTGAAGATGGGGAGTCCTTGGCGAAGGTCAGAAATGACATACAAAACAGGGCTATATAACCATTTCTCCCCAGTACACTGACTGTAATCTTTTGAATTTCTTCCTCCTTTCCCTTATCTTTGGTATATAGGAGTATGGAATCCCTTTCATGGAGACTAGTGCAAAGACTGGTTTGAATGTGGAACTGGCATTTACTGCTGTGGCTAAGTGAGTACATTAGATGACTATAATATGAGTGGTGGGAATACCTGCATATGCTTATCTTACATGACTAGTTTACAAGAGTGAAAATCAATATATCTTTTGATAAACTCAATAAAAAATGTTTATTAAAAAAACATAACGTACCTCATTTGTTGTGGAACTGTGTTTGCAGAATACCTACAGCTTCTGTCATCTAGACACAGTATCCCATATAAGCCCCATCTCCCATGTACATACTCCCACACAGCAGTATGACAGCTTCCCTTTTTCTTTTTTTTTTTCTTTGTCTACTAAAACAAATTAATACAGCATTGTGTTTTGTATGTGGCCCCCTATGACCTGATCTTACAGTAGGGCTCATACATAGATGTAATTTTATTATGTCCATTTATGATTTTGTGGTCACACATTGGTAAGCGACCAGTTCGGTCATTTGATTCACTGTTGTACACTTATTTCTTGCAATACCACATTAGTATTTGTTCTCTATTTATTCCCTTTCATGAGTTGACTACCATTATAAACATTTCTTTACATTCGGCCATGTGTACCTCTGTCTTCTACTTCTCTCCATTCCTCTTATTTGTCAACCTTACAATCTAGGAATCTTGGACAACTGCCTTCAGGTTTCTTCATGTTAACCACTTAATATCCCTAGTTTGTAATAAAACAATTAACAATAATTAGTCATTTTGAATTACAGATCTAAGAATATGTAACTTCTATGATAACTCTTGTCACAATCAGCTCTCACCAGAGCCTGTTATGACGTGTGTGTGTGTGTGTGTGTGTGTTTAAGGGTTGATCAAAAACAACCACCTGGTTTGTCTAAAATTATTAAATCCTTCCATATCTATGCCACACACAAGTTTTGTCTTGGCAATTTGCCACCACCAAGGTTTTTTTGTGAAGAGCTGATACTTATTCAGAAAGCCTTTGGTTCACCCTTAAAACAAATCTATCACAACTGACTTTAATTGGAGTTACCATATAGTACAATGTTTTTCCCTGTTTCAACTATTTAGCGTTTTAACAAAACTGTCGCGTGACTTGGTAAGAACACAGAGCGTTGAACTCATGTGTAATTTAATATGGAAAATACATCCACAATGCTAAAGATAAAACAATTAATCAATTGATAAACAAAGGTATAATGCAATGGTTTCTGGTAAAATAAAAAGGATAAACACAGAATTGATTAAAACTCACGTATGATCAAGTTTCTGTTGCTGGAAGAAGCGGAAAAAAGGACACTTCAATTACACATTGACTCCCAAAAGTGAACAATTTCATAGTTACACTACAGTTTTAAAAACATGCTGCAGGGCCTCCAGCCCCTCTTCCTTTGATGTCAGAACGAAAAGGTCTGCGTAAATGCAAATTAGGGTTTTATAACTCTGTTGAGAATACTTTTCCAATAAGGTTTTATTTATCCTGTCCTAACTTTTCAAGAATGGTGTACAAATATGATTTTTTTGCCTCCACACAACAGGTCATAAGTTTCCCTTCATCTGCATACCACACCATACACGCCTCCTTTACGCATGGTATTGGAGAAAATATTATACGTCATTAACATATAATCCAGCTGCCTGTCTCAGTAGTTGAAATGTCTGAGATTTCCCAGATGTGTGTAGCATATTACTGTTCTGAAAGATATTTCCAAAGGCTTCAACTTTTGCAACCCACCATAAAATGATACAGGGTGCTCATCTGGAACCATGGGTCTGGACTGTTGTCTACAAACACCCCCTAGGGAGAACAGAAGAGTTTAACATAATCAAAGTGACACATTGATTTCCTTTCAGTTTGAAAGTTTTAACCCCTGGCTGTGTCCTCTGAGCCATATCGAGCTATTACTAGGAATTAATCCACAAACACGTATTTGCAGTTTTGTATGCCTAGAAATTAGCTTGCACGGGACAACTCCTCTCCCCTGTTAAGTGAAGCGTGTAGTATAATAGGTCATTCTTGGTCTCTAGTGCCATCTTGAATATCATTTTTATCCCATTGAACTTCCAACAGCAGTCCTTGATGATCCCTCTATAGAACTGATTACAAGGAAACCAGTATATATGCACAATCTAAGAATCCCTGCAAAAACAAGACCTCATTGGTGTTGGTTAACCCTTCAAAATAACATTCTATGTTGAATTATGTATATTGTTTAAAGCTTATTCAGATATACAAGCTCTCTTGCCACTGTTTTGGGATGTGTACAATCTGTGTTCTCCTCCTACACAGAGAACTGAAGCAGAGGACCAGTCATCAGAGTGAACCTACCTTTCAGATCCATCAGTTCATAGAATCGCAGAAGAAGAAAAGCGGCTGCTGTGTACTGCTCTGATTGTGTAGTGTGATGTCCTTGATCTGTAACCCCAGGTGAAGTAAATCTTGTTCTCTGGATCCTGACATGACTGTAGGGTTGTGGAAACAATTTGAACCACTGAAACTGCCGAACTCAGGATTTGGAGGATGCCCTATAGCCTGGAGCACAGGTCCCTCTAAGATGGTTTACTTTGGACTCATGAGAACCTTGTTGCCTTTTTTTTAAGCTGTTACATCTGCTCCCATGTGGGGTCCACCTCCAGAGAAATTCATGTAGATATAAAGTTTGCCCCTCACCGTCGGAAAAACGTGTGCCAAAACTATTTACATGGACAAAGGTTCCTCACGCGCCTTTTATATATCTATTTACGTATGGTATGTACAATACCTTATTTTCTCATCCTTACCTGTTTTATATTGTACTGTATGTCGCAGAACAGAGATTTGTTTACATTTATAGCTATAGCGCAGGCTTGGCCAACCTGTGGCTCTCCAGGTGTTGAAACTACAAGTCCCAGTATGCTTTGCTATTAGCTATCCAGCTAATAGCTTGCAGGGCATGCTAGGAGTTGTAGTTTCACAACACCTGGAGAGCCACAGGTTGGCCAGGCCTGATAAAGGGAATTGGAATAGTTTTACTGCAATCAGTGACTCGTGCCAACGTCGGGTGAAAACTCAGTTCATCCAGCATTGGTGTGAGACAATTGTTACAGTAAAATTCTTATTGTGTCTTTCTTTTTTTAAAAGAACTCTATGTGCTTTATTACCTTAACTGCAATAAATTTAAAATGAAAGAACACATAGTCCTATGTTGACATTACTATTCTTTTGTGTTCGTTTGTTATTTGCACATAGGCAGACCAGGACATATTGCTAGGTGTTTTTTCTTTTGGCTTTTTAAGAAAATCTGATTATTACATACAGATCAAGTTGGATGAACTTATGTTGATATAGAGATACATTCAACACCACAACTCCTTGCATTACTAAACTATGGCTATTTGGTGACCTGTTCTGCCCATCAAACCAGGATTCAGACATGAGCACATAAAGACTGACTAGGATCACAGCACACTTTTGTTATCAAACACAGTGCATCCGACAAGAAGACCGCAAAAAACTTCAAAGAAGAAAATAATGCGTGTGCGCCTTTTCTGATTCAGTTAGTGATTCAAAGTAATATACAAACCTAGCATATCCAGTCAAAGCAACTTCAATAAAAAGTAGATACACAAGAGACACTCTGTAGCATAACCTTCAGCTGTTTTGTGGTATCAAACCACTTTGTAATGGTATGGGAAAGGTACCTGACCACCTCCTCTATAGGTAATGTGTCCAGGCTTCAAGCCCCTTACGCCAATCACAGAAAATTCTTCATGTTTATTAAAACCAAAGGGCCCCGTTGCCTCTGAACAAGTTATCCATGGAGCTTCTCTCTGCAAAATAACTTTTTTTTTTTTGGTTTGGAGCATATGCCCCCTCTTTTTGCAGAGGGTGACAAACAAACACATCCACCATGAACTTCAGATTAACAAGTTGTAAACCTACTGTTCTTAATTTTTTTTTATCAAGTCTTCTATTCAGAATGGTTTTCTAATGCGTCCCACTCTGATTTGTAACACCTTGTATGCAAAAACACACAATAGTATACACTTTTATACTTTGTATCGCAGTTAATGAATGAGTCATAGGAACCATGATGGTCAATAAAACTGGCATACTGTCTCTAGTGAATATTGATTAAATAACATGACATTTCCAACTTTGTCTACTGGACAAATAATAAGATGTACGTGCCTGTTCTATATATAAAATAGGTCTGCAGAGTATTCCCTTCTGCCTAAAGGGAAGCTTTATTGTATTGGTTATAAAGGGGAGTCTGTATTATATACTAGACAGCCAGGAGGGCTCTGCATTGTGTATTGTGATTCTGTATTGTGTCTGGATTTTGGATGGGGACTGGACATGTTCTGAAGCCTCCATGCACTCTGTTGCTTTGTGAACCTGCGCAAAGTGGGATGACATTGGACCTTGTCCCTACCACGTGGGTAGAAGAGTGAAGAGCATTGCTCCATAGCCAGGACAAGTACTGGATGTAATTGCAATGAGGACGCATTACAGAGCTTGAGGCAAAGATGCTGGTGAGAAATAGAAGTGTGTATTATGCAGTACTGTTAACCCCCTGGTATTGATGCATAGTGTTTCTTATTTTCTGTATTGTTTTTGTAAGTGTGCTATATATTTGCCTAGGTGAATTATATACCCCACGTTGAGGTATCATTGTTCTTGTATCTTCACAACCGTCATCTTTATATTCTTGTTACCATAACCTGTATTGTACCCAAAAACATGCAGATTTAATTAAGATTAGATTTACGCTAATTGCAATAGAGTGAAAAACGTAACTGATCCCAGGAGTTGAAATAAATCTAATTGTGTGACTAGTCCTAATGACAGACATGAAATATCGATATGCATTGGATCTCTACATAGATTGGTAAACTGATACTCTTGTGTATTATTAGCACATCCTCTTCATATTTTTCCACCAATGAGCTGTTTAGAAGATTTTGGCTAATACCTTAAGTGTGGAGTGGACAGTAACAATCAGAGCAAGTGATGAATCTAGCGGAAACAGCACATTGACATAACGAACTAACACATGGAGATATTTATAGCTTATGAAAATGCTATATTTTATAGTATTTTCAGTTAGTGTCTTTAATATAGAGTGTGAGCTCACAGGTGCCATCATATTTTAGGTGTTAAATTTTAACAGAGATGAAGAATTTGGTTGTACAGCGTACCCTGTTTATTTGCTGGTGTTGCTGACCACCAGGTATATTCTTGGCACGAAAGTATCAACATATTAATTCCACTACAAATAACTCTTCACTCGAACACTTGGTCTGTGTTTTATACCTTTTATAAAGAGGGAACCTTATAAATGTCATCTTACTGTATACCCAGAAGTCTCTATTAAAAGTTTTTGCTATAGTTATACCTACAGTTGCTACAAAGTGTTTACTGCTGCAAGTTTCATGTTATATTTTCTTCCATTATATAATTAAACTGTATTTATTTGTTAATTCTTACTACTGAAAATAGTATACAAAACTATAGTCCATGTCAAATGAAAAAAAATAAATGTAAAGCTGCTTCTTAATTACATAAATGCAGACAATATTTCCATATTTTCCCCTTTGTTTACTACTTGGTAGCAGCACATTTAAATTCCTCATGGAGTCTTCAGGCAAATTCCAAATTGTCCTGCTTTTTTGTGTTTCCACATGTCTGGAATTCCCAGAAGTGTTACATTTTTAAATCTGTACTTCTGTGATAACCAATCGCAAATTATTATTATTTTTTTTTAACAAAAACAATTTGGAGCATTTTTTATTTGAAATTAGTGTTTTATGTTGATCGATGCAAAAAGTATTTCATCAGTGCACAGAATTCATAAATATGTCCATGATTTCATATGAAATATTTTATATAGACACTGTATTTGAGCTGATATCCTAAATAATAGTAATCATGCATATTTTTTCCATTGTATGTTAAGTTATCATCATAAAAGACAATTAAATATACATTTTAGTATTTTGTAATCAGGCTTTGGTAAGTTAAAGTAGCAATCCCTTTTAAAACTCACATAACTGTGCAGGCTATAAGATGAATTTTGGCATTTACTATTTTCTCCTCCGTGGTGTGTGTTGTTTTTTTTTTTTTGTTTTTTTTAAGCTGCTAATAGTGCTTTTTGATTCTGGACTACAATGGCAATGGGTCACGCCGCAACACATGATGTAGTGAGCAGAGGCTTTAAAATGCCCCTCTGAGCACTGTAGGCACTGTGACATCCTTCTCCCCACTCTGCTGTCACATGACATGCTGTGAACCTGTGTCTGTTTAGCAGACTGACTGGCAGCCATTTTTATTTGTTTAACTATTGAAAGGGATATCATGATTTGTAGCAGGATGGCTAAGAAAAAATGAATATCTGATGCATGTTTAAAAGTTACGGTCGTGAACATAGAGAACGGTTATTTATAACCCATCACATAATTGTGGGGAATAAGGCCTAAAGCATAACTGCAGTGTAAATATGGTATATCGAATCCATTGATAAGTTGAGCTACTAAAGTGTAAAATGTAAAGTCTGTTGTATGTGTATTTGATGGCTATGCACATCCCAGTGAGAGAAGACTGCAGTGTCACCTGTGGCAGCTTCAAGGAGCCCCGGCTGTGAGCTATATCTTGAGATACGTATTTGGACACTGGAATAGACTTTTAGGAACCGCTCAGCAGGGTATCTGGCCTCAGAGGCCATGTGCTGACTTGGCTATAATTTTATATAGACAAAAGTCAATTAAAATATGCCACTTAAAATCAAAAGTAGTGATCAACCACATATTCCTCAATAGCATGATGAAGGGCAGCTCATATGCCAAATTAAGCATTCTGCCACATTGAAGTGGTATACTTAGACACTGTATCTAGGCCTATTTAGTATCAAAAGATGTACAAATTCATAGAGGATTTATTAATCATAAAATTGGGTCTGTGTGACACTCCACAGAAAAGTTAGGGCACATAGTAGAATTGGGTAGTAATTCAGGCAACATGCAAATGGTGATTGGAAAAAAGTATCGCAGACCACAGCCCCCGGGAGGTGGGAAAGGTGTAAAGGTATCTTTAAAAAGCTGAGACCAGTTGCAACAAATTGTCAGTCTTTTGGGAAAATCAATCCACATTGATAAGCTGTCCATCTTAGACAATTTTCCATGGCACAGATTATACAACTCATGTAAGTGATAATCTGAATGTAACCCTTTTTATTTTAAACTATTTTGCTTGTGCATGTTAGGTCAAATTGTTTGTTAATAATTTTTTATATCTGAATGCCCTGTACTTTTGTATATTAAATATATAAATTTAGTAAGTTGCGTCCTTGATACTCTAACGAATCCATTAGCCTGTTAAGAAGACTATAGCTTGACCAAGTTAACCCTTTGAATGCTGGTGTGATTTGTTAATACATTTGATTAACAAGCTTGGTGTGTGCTTGCATTTACATTTGTGTAAAAGTCTGAAGGTGTGAAGAGTTAACTTTGTTTTCTGGTTTTAGCCTTGCTAGCCTGTGACAGCCAGAAGCCTGGTGTGCCAGTGTGGGACAGTATATTGTGTGATGGGTAGAGAGAGACTTCAGTGCTGGAATCATGTGTAACCTCATACAGCAAACAACCAAAGTCACGGCAGCTGGGAGCGTGTTCATGACTGTTACTTAACATGCTATTTAAAGGAAAAAAAATCCAAGTGGAATTGCTGCTTTAATTTATAATACTATTTCCTTATTACTCACCAGGACTACTTTATGCAAGTCTGTGATTAGACAATTAAGATGCAACATCTCCTTGGCATATTATTTACATTCTCAAGTAAACTCTGGTAAACCCATCAGGGTCTCATACCCATACTAACCAACCTACCTGGAATTTGGGAGTCTCCCATACATTCCAGGAGAATGGGCAAGTATCCTTATATCTATATCATTTTCATTTGGACCTGATTTATGCAGTTTGCATCTCGTATATTATATGCACTTTTACACTACTTCCACCATCCGTAAATGATTTTCATGCTTCATCGTATACCGCATACTTCCCATCTGTTCCAATTTGAGCAGGACAGTCCTGAATTTAGCATAGCCATGCCCCTCCTTCACTCTGGGTGGCCCCACCCCTTTCCCCCGATTTGAGTTGCATCCCTCCGGATCCGCCAGTGTGAAAGACTTAGGGGTAGACTTATCGAGCCTTCTAAAAAGGAAAATTGTACCTTCTAGAAAATGAGTTATAATTTGGTTACTATGGTTAACACCTCCTCTTTTACTTTTTAGAAAGTTTGCTAAAACTACGCTCACTATATTATTGTTTTGGTTTCGTGTACACCACTTGACCATCTTGCATACTTTTTTTTAATTTATTTAATGCCACAATGTGGCTTGTCAATATACAGATGAAATTAATATATGATGGATATGATAGACACTGATATTTATCCATTTATACTCTACAGTCATGGGCAAAAGCTTTGAGAATGACACAAATAATTTTCACAAAGTCTGCTGCCTGTTTTTATGATGGCAATTTGCATGTACTCCATAATGTCATAAAGAGTGATCAGATAAATGGCAATTAATTTCAAAGTCCCTCTTTGCCATGACAATGAACTTTTATCAAAAAACATTTTCACTGTATTTCAGCCCTGTCCCAAAAGGACCGGCTGGTGAGAGCGTTGACAAGGACATGGCTGGAGATCACTCTGTCATACTGATTTGAGTTAGAATAACAGACTGGAAGCTTTAAAAATAGGGTGGTGCTTGACATTGTTCTTTCTCTGTTAACAATGGTTATCTGCAAGGAAACATGTAGTCATCATTGCGTTGCACAAAAATGGCTTCCTAGGCAAGGATATTGCTGCTAGTAAGATTACACCTAAATCAACTACTTTTTGATCATTAAGAACTTCAACAAAGAGGTTCAATAGTCGTGAAGAAGGCTTCAGGGCCCTCAACAACATCCAGCAAGCACCAGAACCATCTCCTAAAGTTGATTCAGCTGTGGGATCGGGGCACCAACAGTGCAGAGCTTGCTCAAGAATGGCAGCAGGTAGGTTAGAGTGCATCTGCATGTACAGTGAGGCGTAGACTTTTGGAGGATGGCCTGGTGTCAAGAAGGCCAGCAAAGAAGCTACTTCTCTCCAGGAAAAACATCAGGGACAGACTGATATTCTGCAAAAGGTACACGGATTGGTCTGCTAAAGACTGGGGTAAAGTCATTTTCTCCGATGAATACCCTTTCAAATTGGTTAGGGCATCTGGAAAAACACATATCTGGAGAAGGAAAGGTGAGCGCTACCATCAGTCCTGTCATTCCAACAGTAAAGCATTCTGAGTCGATTCATGTGTGGGATGCTTCTCATCCAAGGGAGTGGGCTCACTCACAATTTTGCCTAAGAATACAGACCTGAATAAAGAATGGTACAAAAACATCCTCCAAATGCAACTTCAACCAACCATCCATCCAATAACAGTTTGGTGATGAAAAATGCCTTTTCCAGCATGATGGAGCACCTTGCCATAAGGCAAAAGTGATAACTAAGTGGCTTGGGAATCAAAACGTCAAACTTTTGGGTCCATGGCCAGGAAACTCCCCTGACCTTAATACCATTGAGAACTTGTGGTCAATCCTCAGGAGGTGGGTGGACAAACAAAAACCCACAAATTCTGAAAAACTCCAAGCATTGATTAGGGAAGAATGGGCGGGCATCGGTTAGTATGTGATCCAGAAGTTGATTGACACCATGCCAGGGCGCATTGCAGAGGTCTGCAAAAAGAAGGGTCAACACTGCAAATATTGAATCTTTGCATAAATGTAATTGTCAATAAAAGCCTTTTGGTACTTATGAAATGTTTGGAATTTTACTGCGGTCTACCATAGCAACATCTGACAAAAAGGTCTAAAGACACTGACGTAGCAAACTTTGTAAAAACAAATACTTGTGTCACTCTCAAAACTTTTGGTCACGACTGTAGTGGAACATTAGTGTTGTTAGATTGGACTTGTCAATAATAGTGTGTAAAACTGTCTGCTTTGACTGTCAGTTTTTAAATATTGTGCTTTGCACATTATCTTTTATGATATAGTACAATCTAAAAAAGGTTGTTTTGGCACAGAGCGTGCCCACAGGAGAGGCTACAATCTGTTTAGGATTCCACACATATGCATAGAACATGATCACTGCATATAACTATTGTAGGCTTTAAATGTTCTCCTTCTGTGGATTCTCATAACCTAAATTAATTTTAACTAACCATGACAAAAGCAGTGAATCCTCCTTGCTCATCCTTTTCAGATACGCACTTCACATTCAAAATATAGATGATCTGCTGATGGAATGTGTGAGGATCTGCTGCAGACAACCGGTGCCAGTGTACGCTCAATACTGTAACTGCAACATGGGAGGATCCACTGCAATACCAACTAAAGATGACTGCTGGGAATGCACCATCAACCCTAATAGCTACATATTCTTTTTCACTTACTACCCTCAGCATTTTTCTAAAGGTTAAGTCAATTAGGACCAAGAGACCACACCTGTATGCAGTCTTTATAAGGCTCTCGCTACTCCTAATCTTTACACAAGTAAAGTTGGAAGTGTGCCCCATAACACAATGAAAAAATGATTATATTCAGTGCCAGAGCTATGTCTCTAAGCCTAGTTGCTCCTAACCAGGTGCCTCTCATTCTATTCATTTTTCTCACAGTTATGGGACCGGCGCACAGAACACTGCTCAAGATCTGGTCATAAGGGACAATTAAGGGTATGTCATGTGTTGGATCGCTGAGGTGGTTTTAGGGGTTTCTGCGGACTTCTGCTGGTCCTCTTCAAAACACTGCTGGGAGATTTATACTAATACTACCCATATGTGTACAATCTCAACCATTTACTGTGACACGGCCACCAGCGGAGTCTGTTAAGGATTAAAATTGTTGTACCCCAGAAACGTTCACTTTTATGGGTTTAGGCCAGTGGTTCCCAAACTTTTGCGGTTCGCGGCACCCTTAGAGTCTCCAAATTTTTTCAAGGCACCCCTCCAAAATAATTTTTGAGCAGTCCTGTTTTAGAAGTAGCTGGGTCAAAAAATTGTAATAAGTATTTAGCTCAGGACAGAAATACTTATTTAGTTGTATGCAAAAATGCCCCCTCTGCATCCAGACACTCTGCCCTCAGGCACTCTGCCTGCTCTGCATCCAGACACACTGCCCCCTCTGCCACGCTGTCCCCCCTCCTCTACTCTGTCACGCTGTCCCCCCTCCTCTGCCCTCTCACACGCTGTCCTCCTCCTCTGCCCTCTCACACGCTGTCCTCCTCCTCTGCCCTCTCACACGCTGTCTTCCTCCTCTGCCCCTCTCACGCTGTCTTCCTCCTCTGCCCCTCTCACGCTGTCTTCCTCCTCTGCCCCTCTCATGCTGTGTCCCCCTCCACTGCCCCTCTCACGCTGTGTCCCCCTCCACTGCCCCTCTCACGCTGTGTCCCCCTCCACTGTCCCTCTCACGCTGTGTCCCCCTCCACTGTCCCTCTCATGCTGTGGCTTGGGAATCAGTTTGGGAACAGCTGGTTTAGGCATTTTCCAGTTGGGGTGGAGAAGCAGGGAGGGGAGGTTAGTTCTGTTTATGAGTTAATTGAAAAGTCTCATAGTATATATAAAAAAAAAAAAAAGCATTAATGTATAATTACAAGTATATGATAAAGACATGGTGGGTACATTGGATTATAAGTGAAGCATTTATGTTACATTAAGGACTAGCTAAAAAATTACATTATTTCCTTGGAATATGGAAGGTTTAAATTATAAGCTAAAAGGATCTTGGTTTTTAACTATATTATGGTAGATTTGTAAGGTGCCACAGTGCTCCACAGCGCTGTACAATAAGGAAAATAGGACATACATAAAACGGACATACAAGGTAGACAAAATAATCGCAGACATGAAAACAAAGGGTATAAAGATTAAATTCTAAGTGGAAGAGGGCACAGCTGAAACAAGAGGAGCAAATGTGGTTCAGAGTGGAGATTGGGGCAGTTGTGAGGGTACATTAGTGTGATCAGGGATAAGGTCAGCTCTGAAAAAACAGATGGGTTTTCAAAGAGCGTCTAAAGATTTGAAGGCTGTGGGAAAGCCTGATTGGTTGTGTTTAAGAATTCCATAAGTGGGGAGCAGCACGGGAGAAGTCTTGTAGTTGGGAGTGAGAGGTGGTTACCAGAAACGAGACAATGCGTAGGTCACGTAGGTCAGAGGTGGATCTAAGAGGGGGGGAGGGAGAGTATTATGAGAATTGAGATGCATGCAGGGGTAGGGTTGTTGGCTTTGTAGGTAAGGATCAGTAATTTGAATTTGATTCTAGAGGACACAGGGAGCCAGTGTAGGGATTGCAAAGTGGTGCAGATGTGGATCAGCGAAAGAGGATCAATCTTGCAGCAGCATTTAGGATGTATTGAAGTGTGGCTATATGGGTGTCAGGAATGCCAGATAGCATGAGGTTGCAATAGTCAAGACCGGAGATGAGAGAGTGGATAAGAGTTTTAGTAGCATGTTGAGTAAGATAAATGCGTATTCTGGCAATGTATTTAAGGTGGAGTCGACTGGGAGAGAGTCTGGTTGTGAGGAATAAAGCAGAGGGTGGAGTCAAGTGTGACACCAAGGCAGCGGGCTAGGGAGACTGAGGAAATTGTGGTGTCATTGACAGAGAGGGAGATTTGAGGACATGTGGTGACTCTGGTAGAAGGGACGAGAAGCAGCTTTGTTTTAGACATGTTGAGCTTTAGGTAGCGTTGGGACATCCGTGTGGTTATAGCAGAAAGACAGTTGGTTGCACGAGATAGTACAGAAGGGGAAAGGTCAGGGGAAAAGATATAGATTTAGGTGTCATCAACGTAGATGTGGTACTGGAGGCCGAATGATTGAACTAGTGCCCCAAGAGAAGAGGTGTGCAATGAAAAAAGTAAATTGCCCAAAACAGAGCCTTGTGGAACACCAACAGATAGTGGAAGGATGTGCCAGAGGTAGAAACACTAAAGGAGAGGTTCCACAGGTAGGAAGTGCTAACCAGGAAAGAACTGTGTCACGAAGGCCAATGGAGTGAAGGTTGTGTAGGAGAAGTGAGTGATCAACAGTGTCAAAAGCAGCAGAGAGGTCCAGGAGAATGAGTATGGAGAAATCACCTACATCCGGAACTTTAAATCGGAGACACTCATGTAGTAGCTCTTAGAATAGCTTTGGTGGGCTATGCTTAACTTTCCACATATTCTGCTTATGCCTGAGCGATGTTGGCTTTAATTAGTAAAGCAATTTCAAAATTAACCCATAAGGGCAAACATATGTTTTATAGTAGCGTGCAATATTAATGGAATGGAATTTATGTTGGCAAAATGTATACTTCCCTCCTTCATTTAAAACGAACTTGATTATGAGACAGTAGATAAAATTTGTGAATTGTACCTTCTGCCAATAATTATGATGGGGGATATTAATGTTGCTACCCTGGGTAGAATGCATAGTAGAGAGGGGGAGGGCAAGATTTTAAACTGAGCACATTATGAGGCTTTACACTTAAGGTAGCTCGGAAGCGTGTGCACCCCAATAAAAAAAGAATTCTCATGCCCCTTCTTCACATGTTTCATTAGCTTGTATTGATTTAGCCTTTATATCCAATGTTTCCCTAGGCTCTATTCTCGCATCAGACTTTGTTACAGGTGCATATCTGACCATTCTCAGATAAAATTGTCCAACCAGTTAGATATCCCGTCCTCCACCAGGTTGTGGAGACTTCATCAATGGCTCCAAATGTCACAGATAGCTGAGAATCTAAAGCTGCTAACCCTTGCTCAATAACAGTGAGGGCACAGTTTAAATCTGAGAGTGTGAGACATTTCAAAGCCTATGAGGCAATAAGATGGCCCAAATTGCTCAATATAATAGGAATTCAATATGAAGAGATTGGATTAGCACTATATAGAACCATGCAACTGACATACAACATTGAAGGAACCACAGCAATGACATAAATTACAGATTACAGAAGTTGCTCAAAAAGTACCTTTGTTTTACATGAGGACCTGAAACTGAGGATCGGACGTGTAAACTGCTGGTATTTATCCAAAGAGCAGAGAGTTAAAAGCTCGGAACTGAAAAATGCTCTCTCATTTGAATGTTGAAGCTTGTCTTGCTGCTAATTCTTAGACTCAACAGGCAATGGCTTTGAAGGGTGATATCACCTTGGATGAGGTAACTGTAGCTATCGCCTCACTGCCGACATGTAAAACACTTGGTTGTGAATTTACTAAAGGGAGGTTTGATGAAACCGCCATTTTTAGGTGCTTTTTTTCCTGTGTGAATCATAAATAATTATTGCCCCTATTAGCAATCCATTCAAATATCTTGTTATCTATAGATCTGAAAAACCGGGTTTAGCGAGTTTGAATAAAGTGGAGAAGTTGCCTATAGCAACCAATCAGATTCTAGCTATCATTTTGTAGAATGTGCTAAATAAATGATAAATAGAATCTGATTGGTTGCTATAGGCAACATCTCCACTTTTCGAACACGCCAGAAACTCACAGATTGGTGAATTTACCCCCCGGAATCAACTGGAACTTTTGTTTAGACCGTGATATCGGGTACATTGTATTCGCCAGATTGGTGGTTATATGTTAAAACTGCCTATGTTACTCTACTCTGTAAGTGATATATATACCCTCTATCCCTATATTGGGATCACTTTGAGTGACAGAGGTTATTTCCAGTTTCTTTAGCATCAGAGATGTGGTTCTCTGCTCAGACTTGGATGAAGATTAGTCTGTGAAATACTATTCTTCCTCACTCACTGAAGATCCAACCAATATAGAGAGATGGCGTGATCTGTGGGAAGTTATCAGGAATGTGTCTATTCGTGCTTAAGAGAAACTTCATGAAAACAAATATTCTGCTGATATAAGACGCTTGCATTTTATCGCCATCTAAATGCTGCATCAATCCTAGACTTAATTAAATTTCGGTCAATTAGAAACTGGGTGGAGGACAGAGTCATTTCTTTTCGTAAGGTTTTGGACCCATGAATGACCAAACCCATCCATATAACAACTTTTATTAAAAAAAAAATTTAGTCTTATAATTAACAGTGAGCTCATTCTTTTTCTATACCCCCTCCATTTTATTGCATTGCTTTTGAGAGAAAACAAATAAAGATTATGAAAGTAAAAAAGGCATATCCTGTTTATAAAACAGCAGTTGACCGGCAGTCTGAAAGCAAGTTATGATATTGTACATTTTTTTATTTTCGCAGGCAACCATCCATCACTGTGCATAACTTTGTGTACTAATCAGCTTTAAGCTGCTTTCTCGGAGAACAGTGGGTCATCTGTTGTGCTAACTGTGACAAATCATGGCTATAACAAAAGCTATATAAACTACACGGCTCCCTGCTATGTGTGTTTGTTTCCAGTTTTTAAATAAAGGAAGGTTCTAAGAGCGTATGAGAGTGGGATACTACTGCATGATACAAATGATCAAGATTAAAAAGAGCTTTGTTCCTTACAGTGATTCTCAAATGATAATGCAGACCGTTCTTAATGTATCCTTTTCATCACAGCTAGGTCCCTCTTACACAGTGGTAGTTCTATTTCCGACGGAAAAATACTGTCACTTATCCTTCCAACATGAAAATGCCAACAGGCTATATGCGGGTATTTCAATTTCCCCCGACACAGATAAAACACCGACATTGTGATTGCTGACAGTGAAAATGCCTAATGTCACAATGCCGGTATTTCAATTTCCATGACATAGATAAAATACCAACATTATGATTGCCGACAGTGAAAATGCCTAAAGTCACAATACCGGTGCTCTCAGTACAGGGCTTGTTACCCCTAGGGAGGGGGCATGCATATTTTTGGCGGTCTCCAACTCTCAGGAAACCCTTCCTGGAGCTTGTTGACATCATGGCAAGGGGACCCCCTGCTGCAGGTTTCCCTTCTATAGTTCCACCAGCCCCGGCGGGCTTAGCCTATGGCTGGTTGAAGGTGAATCTGGGGGACCCCACACTGTTTGTCCTACCCGATTTTTCTACGACTAGCAGTAGGCTGGTCGTAGAAAAATCACGTGTAGGCCGCAGGCATGCTTTTTTTTATTATTATTTATTTTTAACACTGTTTACTGCCAACGGGTTCCACCGGACTCAACATTGTGTCTGTAGGTATTTTCACTGTCTGCATTCACAATGTCAGTATTATATCTTTGTTGAGAAAATTGAAATACCGGCATTTAGCCTGTCTGAATTTTCATGTCGACAGGATAAGTGTCCGTATATCTTCTGTTGTAATTTCGTACCCAACCCACCCTTACATGGAGCCTTAATATTTTTCTTACATTTGAAAGGTCCATAAGTTCAACCACTCACCACTTGCCTATTAATGATTGTTCAGTCAGAAGAAGTGGAAAACAACACATTTAAGAAGATTATTTCCAAATAGCTCTGAAAAAAAAAGACGATCCTTCCTGGTTCTAAAGAAACAACTGGAATTCATCCTGGAGCACTACAATTCATTTATTGTATTTAGCTAAAAGTCATACAAACAATTTTATATTTATCCATGGGGAAGCACGGTGGCTAAGTAGTTAGCACTTCTGCCTCACAGCACTGGGGTCATGAGTTCAATTCCCGACCATGGCCTTATCTGTGTGGAGTTTGTATGTTCTCCATGTTTGCGTGGCTTTCCTCCGGTTTCCTCCCACACTCCAAAAAAAAAAGTTAATTGGCTGCTATCAAAGTGACCCTAGTCTCTCTCAGTCAGTGTGTGTATGTTAGGGAATTTATACTGCAAGCTCCAATGGGGCAGGGACTGATGTGAGTGAGTTCTCTGTACAGCGCTGCGGAATATGTGGCGCTATATAAATAAATGGTGATAATGATGATCCATGTGCACAATGTGCATCCATGAACCTTGATTAGTGATACATATTGGGGGCCGCATAGTGGAGCCCTCTAGCCTTCCAAAGGGCCACACCTCACCCTAAATCTCAGTAATAAGTTAAAACAATACATTTATTCAAAGAAAGCGATAACTATCAGTAATGACATCAGCAGGTATTTCAAAGTGTTACAGCTATAACAAACAAATCTGACATTAAAGCAGGAAGGAGATGGGGGCCACAGGTAAAGGTTTGGAGGGCCGCCTGTTGTCCATCACCAGTCTAGATGGTGCTCCCAGCACACATTAAGGTGGACACCCACACTCTGCTCTCAGGAGACTGGTGTGTTACATACAGTATGTTCGACAGTTACATGATGGATATTTATATGGTTGACACCATATTATAGACAGGGTTGAAAAGTCAACAGTAATAACATTGACAGTCTTATTGGGCCGACAACTGCAATGTAGACAGTATTATTAGGTCGACAATAGCAATGTAGACAGTATTATTAGGTCGACAACTGAAATGTAGACAGTATTATTAGGTCGACAATAGCAATGTAGACAGTATTATTAGGTCGACAACTGAAATGTAGACAGTATTATTAGGTCGACAATAGCAATGTAGACAGTATTATAAGGATGACAATTGAAATGTAGACAATATTATTAGGTCGACAACTGCAATGTAGACAGTATTATTAGGTCAAGAATTGAAATGTAGACAGTGTTATTAGGACGACAATTGAAATGTAGACAGTATTAGGTCAACAATTCGAATGTAGGCAGTATTATTAGGTCAACAACTGAAATGTAGACAGTATTATTAGGTCAACAAATGCAATGTAGACAGTATTATTAGGATGACAATTGAAATGTAGACAGTATTATTAGGTCGACAACTGCAATGTAGACAGTATTATTAGGTCAAGAATTGAAATGTAGACAGTATTATTAGGTCAAGAATTGAAATGTAGACAGTATTATTAGGTCAACAATTCGAATGTAGACAGTATTATTAGGTAAACAACTGAAATGTAGACAGTATTATTAGGACGGCAATTTGAATTTAGACAGTTTTATTAGAACGACAATAAAATCCCTAACCCTCACCATAGAATATAGTCTACATTCGATTTGTCTACCTATTGTTGTCAACTTTCTGAATGTCGACCAAATGAATATCTAGCCCTTGACCGCAAACCAGGGAGTCACCTCTGCAACCAAAAATGAACCTAGGGGTGCGGAGATGGAAAAGAGGTGCCCTGTGTAAGACATCATTGAATAACATATGTTATATTTTTATTCTAAAATGCTGTCTGGTTTAGCCTAATTTATGGTTTAAATGAGTCATGGGAGTGAGGTGACATTGGGACTGTGTCTGTTACATGCGGCATGTATATGTGCTTGAAGTTTTGTTTTACACTTATAAAAGTGCTCCTAGAAATGTGCTTATTCACACCAACTGGCGGCACAAAATGTGTCCCATTAACGGTATGTGATGAGACCTGGGACCTGATTCATGTTCAGACGGAACTTGCATTTTAAAAAAGAGCACGGACCTTGTCCGTAGTTCCGACTGTATTCAGTGGAACTGAAGATAAGTCTCCATTTGAATCTGGGTGTAAGTTCGCTCTGCTTAAATCTTACTTGCCGTATGTAGACAGACAAAACACTGCAGTATATGCAGAAGCGTCTGTGCATTAAATAAAACGTAAATTATAAAATAAATGGACAACTCTTAACAGTATAATCATTAATTAAAAAAATATATATATTTTTTTATATATATTTTGTTTACAATAAATACATATATAGTATAGCATGCACATTATCTGTGCTATCTAGTGGCACACATTCGTGAAAGACTGTGCTATGATGTCATCACTATCAGTTGACACTTACACCTGTCCTGTAGCTGGTGCAAAATGATACAACTGGAACCAAACGCACTGAAGAGAACCCCAGGGGGTAAATATATTAAGGTGCGTTTTCTGCAAAACACAGATATTCGGCGACTTTGACAGCTAAATTTAAAACGGCAAAGTCTTTAAGGGCAGTTTTGCTAATCAATTGTTATTTAACGCGGCTCATTAAGCAGGCTAATATGCTGTTTTATCTCACACCTCTTTGGGGTGTGATAAAAATAAAAAACCTATGAAAACTATTTGAAATCATGTTATTATAGAAAAAAAAAGATAAACTATGTTTATCAGTAATGCCTAACATGTAAAAGTTGATTTTCTTCTGAAAAAATAATGAAAAAAAAACCAAAAGCATAAAAAAATAATAATTAAAATCACAAATTTAAATATATTTATGTATGTTTTTGGTACAAATATGTATGTACTAATGTGTTTTGACATGGTATACATGATTCTACAGTAAAAAATAGTGAAATAAAAAAAAATGTTCAAGAAAGTACTGTAATGTAGATATTATCAAATAAAATGTAATGCAATCTAATGTATGAAAATGTATGCCAATCCTTTTTTGTGTGTTTTACATGACCGCATTAAAACTCCCCTCCATTCCCCTATAAACTCGCAAACACAATAATTAACGCGCTGGGGCAGCATTCCATCTTTTTCAATTGAATTGCACGAGTTTTCACGCTGCGTTAGATAAGAAAGGTCGCTAGAACAGTTTAAAATCCGCGGGTGATTATTTATTTTTTTTTAACGCTGCAGGGGGAAAAAAAACCACCTCACAGTCAATTGAATACCCCCCCTGTGAATAATACTTTATATATAAGGCAATATTTAGACAGGTATATCTGTATTGACTTGTATGTACGAGTGTATCATGCTGTAGATAGCTTTGTTCTAGACTACACAATCCTTATTTGTATAGTCTTGTAGTTATATATAAAACGTTCCAAACTACTTATTAGTTTGATTGCTCAACCCTGCAGTTTTGTCAATGCTGCTTTGTCATATTTCAAATTTGTAATTTGCTGCCAGAACCGCATCATTTATTCCAGGTGTTATGTCACTAATAACTTCTAAAGGTTTATCCGGATCCAGACAAGAGCCTGGAGCTGTATAATTAGGAAATGTTCCTAATTAGAGTTCTCTCACTTGGGGGTACAGGGAGGTATAAGATATCACTGTTATCGTGGCATTGTTGTTTATATCTGAACATTGAAAGCGAATGCTCACGACATACATACTAGATCAGGGGCGACCCAGGGGGGGTTTCCTAGTCCCCAGAAACCCCTGTCCTACTTGGGGTGCTGTATGCTTACAGTGGCTGGCCCCTCTCCCGGGACCAGACACTACTGCTTGCAGATTGTAATCCTCTCCAAGTCAATCTCCTGCTGTGTGAGCACAGCTCTCTGCCGGCAGTCTGGCCCCGTCCCTTCCTCCCACACAGCCAGCATGGGTGTTATGCAGGAGGCAGCAGAAGGAAGGTAAGAATGTGTGTGTGTATGTGTGGGAGTCTGTGTTTGTCAGTGTATATGTCAGCTTACATGTCTGTGTGTATGATCCAGTGTGTTTGTGTGTGTCTGTGCTTATCTGTGTATATGACAGTGTACATGTCTGTGTTTGATCCTGTGTGTTTATGTGTGTGTATGTGACAGTTTACATATCTGTGTGTTTATGTATGTGTGTGTTTATGTATGTGTGTGTATGTGACAACTTACATGTTTGTGTGTTTATGTATGTGTGTGTATGTGACAGCTTACATGTTTGTGTGTTTGATCCTGTGTGTTTGTGTGTGTCTGTGCTTATCTGTGTATGGGACAGTTTACATATCTGTGTGTTTGACACGGTGTGTGTTTGTAGCTACGCCCCTACACATACTGGACACGCCTACTTGTACGTGGCGTGGAAACCGCCCTCCTCGAATCCTGCGTTTGCCCCTGTAGATCATAATTCTGATGGAGGTTTAATACCACCATATCTGTGATTTAGTGCTTTTAGGTATAATATATTTTTAAATAGATTTTTTATGGCAATGATTTTTAGTAGAGATGCTCACTGACCCCCGTGAACTGGTTTTGGCTTTGGATCTGGATTAGCTTTGTGTTTTGGTTTTGGCAAAACTGTCCTCGTGTGTTTCGGTTTTGGATTTTTTTTTAATAATCCTAAAATATGCTAAAATCACATATTTTTGCTCTTTTTTTGTTCCTACATTATTATTAACCTCAATAACACTAATTTCAAGTCAATTGCAGTCAATTTTGACCACCTCACAGATCACAATATTATTTACATACACTTTCGGAAAAATACAGCAGCGACCTGGCTGGATGGTAAGCGACAGAGCAACGACACAAACACACGGCAGTTCCTAGCACATCTAGGACACATCGGCACACAGCAGTGGCAGAAAAGAAAAGTGGTGCAAGATGGGATTGTCCTTGGGCCCCCCTCCCTCCCAGGAATTGTCCTTGGGCCTGCCCTCCCTTCCACCCATCGTTATGTTGGATCTTTAAAAAGGAATCCAAAAATCACGAGATCCGGGATCCGACAATGTAACAATGACGTTTTGCCTTGTTTTCAATTCCGAGGGCGCACGAAAGTATCGAGCCGACTTGGCTCAGTACACGGATCCCCTAAGTTCAGGTGTGTTCGGTTCTCAAGGACCCGAGCCTGAGTATCTCTAATATTTAGTACATTATTTCTGTCACATTAACTCGTTTTGCCTGTCCATAAGGGGTGCGTTTTTTTTTAGTGAGTTTCTACAGTCTCTATGAGAAAAACTGCTCTATTTGTGTTTTGAAACTAAGGATGTTTTAGTAAACCCTGTGTTTTTGTATATTTTAGAACAAAAAATGTTTATTGGAACCTGAACATTAAATATTTACATTATTGTGATGCTTTACTAATTACTGTTAGACCCACTAATAGAGCATTGGCTCTATTAGTGCTGGAAATGAAAGAACTATTGGGACCTAAAATGATTCCTGTGATTAAAAATGATGCCATTGCTTCTAGCCCTGATCTATCTCAAACTTTGCGAAAAGTACATGTAGTACTGTAGTACATCCTCTAGAACAAGGACATTTAACTTTGGAGTAGTTCTAAGGGGCTGTGCTTACTATCTAAAATTTATTTGAACGCCCTTTCACTTCTGGAGAAAAAAAAAATTGCTTTGCTCTGAATTCTTCATTTTCAATTTGCTAAGTAAAAAAAAAAACCTTCGTGGTGAGGCCAAAAATGCAAATATTGTTTCCTGTCTATAAGGTGCAGAAAATCTCCATTCAGGTCAGGACTAGTAAATAATTAAGAGGCAAATGAGCAGTATTTTAAAAGAAAAAAGTTGTAATTAATTAAGGAAATGGTCCGGAAGTGCTAGTATACGGGACTTTGAAGTGACAGGTTTATTTCTGTTGACTCACGTATTCCCTCCTGGGATCGCAATCCCCCAAATAGCTGTGGAAGGTGTCTGCAGGGAATGACAGAAAGTGAGCACACACCTATGTACAGCATAGGTAATGTCATCAAAGATATAGTAGAGAGAAATTAACTGTGCAGCTGACTGCGTATTTTGTGGTTAATATATTAACCTTTATGTTTGTAACTTATTCATAACATTCATTAATAGTAATCTGGCAGAGGATGATAGCAGAGGCAACTTTCTGGCTTATTTGGCAAGATTGTTTCTGCTTTGTTCTACAATCAAGGCACAAAACCGCTTTTATCAGCTGACATTGCCTCACAGGTTCAGTATATCCTCAATGTCCTGCTCACCTGCAGGGATGGGATAGCATTGTAATCACTATCTCCTGAGGATAGAGAAATGACATTTCCTTGGAAGAGGTGGACTTGGCGATACATCTTTTACTGATGGCAAGGTGTGAAACCAGAAGTGCGAATTTTGGATTTATCCGAATAAAGCAGAGGGACACTCGAAATCCACAGTGCTTCTGCATAATATGAATGTTCAATGTCTCGCTGCCTTACAGTTTATTTGCATTTATTGTTCTTGTGCGTTTGTTTAACAAATGTTGTTGTATGCCGTGCGTATTTATGTTAATAGGAACATGGTTACATAAGCCAGACAAGGTATTCTTAAATCAGGGATAAGTGAGTACGAGAAAAATCTGTTTAAAACAATTGGTGTACGCATTGATAATGTTATCAGATCTCTGCTGTTTAGTCACCCAGGTCATTATTATACTAATATCCTGGATTAGACTCCTAGGCACCTTCTCCAGAGGGGGCCAACAGTCCCCAACCACAGTGGTGGAGGGCCCTCAGGGTCATGACTTATCACTGACCCACGTATAATAATATGGCTAGTGCCCCTAGTCTGCCCACCACTAGCTTCACCGCTGTGGGAATACTGAAGGGTATTTTCAGGGTGCATGCGCAGTAGGCGCGTCCTCGTTGCTAGGCAATGGGATGCTGACTGTCGGCATCAGCTGTTCCGCCGGCTAATTCTCTGCCACCAATGGGAACGCAGCTCCATTCACTGACAGCCATACACCTCTGCGCACCACCTCCGCACAGTCTCCCCCGCGAACCACCTCCTCGCAGTCTCCCTGCTCGGTGCACCACCCCCGCACAGTCTCCCCCGCGCACCACCTCCTCGCAGTCTCCCTGCTCGGCGCACCACCCCCGCACAGTCTCCCCCGCGCACCACCTCCTCGCAGTCTCCCTGCTCGGCGCACCACCTACGCACAGTGTCCTTGTCCCATCAAAATGGCCCTACTTTTCAATATTGATCAAGTGTACATTATAATTCCAATTATTTTACATATTGAATCCTATTCTAGCTATCTTTTTTCCCTTGGCAGTGTAAGTGCATTTTAATTACAATACTCTTCAGTAGATCTATAAAGATTTATATTATAATCATGCTCCGTATTCATATTATTATTAGGTTTATATAATATGGTGACCCGATTTCAATTAAAAGCCTAGTGAAGCGGTAGCATAAGACGAGAGGGGGCGTAGTCAGTTTGTGGAGTTGGTGTAAATAATGGATTTACACTATATGAACAAAAGTATTCGGATGCTTGACCATTACATCAACAGGGACTGTAATAATATTGTATTCAGATACATATACTTCAATATGGAGTTGGTCCCCCTTTTGCAGCGATAACAGCTTCCACCTTTCTAAGAAGACTTTCCACAAGATGCTGGAGTGTTTCTGTGGGAATTTTAGCCCATTCATTATGTAGAGCATTTATGAGGTCAGAAACTGATGTAGGACGAGAAGGTCTGGCTCGCAATCTTCCAGTTCATCTCAAACGGGTTTGATGGGGTTGAGGTCAGGGCTCTGTGCAGACCAGTCTAATTCTTCCACACCAAACTCATCAAACCATGTCTCTGTAGTCCTTGCTTTGTGCACTGGGGCACAGTCATGTTGGAATAGAAAAGGGCCTTCCCCAAACTGTTGCCACAAAGTTGGAAGCATAGCAGTGTCCAAAATGACTTGGTATGCTGAAGCATTAAGATTGCCCTTCTCTGGAGATAAGGGCCTAGCCCAAACCCTGAAAAACAGCCCCATACCATTATCCCTCCTCCACCAAACGTCACAGTTGGCATAATGCAGTCAGGCAAGTAACGTTCTCCTGGCATCTACCAAACCCAGACTCACCCATCTGACTGCCAAACCGAGAAGTGTGATTAATCTCTCCACAGAACACGTTTCCACTGCTCCACAGTCCAGTGTCGGTGAGCTTTACACCACTCCATCAGACGCTTGGCATTGGTCTTGGTGATGTGAGGCTTGCATGCAGCTGCTCGGCCTAGGAAACCCATTCCATCAAGCTCCCGCCGCACAGTTTTTGTGCTTACATTAATGCCAGTGGAGATTCTGAACTCTTCAGCTATGGAATCAGCAGAGCGTTGGCGACTTTTATGCACCATGCGCTTTAGCCGTCGTTGACCCTGCTCTGTGATTTTCTGTTGTCTTCCATTTCGTGACTGAGTTGCTATTGTTCCTCAACACTTCCACTTTCTAATAATATCACTTACAAATGACTGCAGAATATCCAGCGGGGATAAAACGTCACAAACAAATGTGGCATCCTATCACAGTACCACGGTTGGAGTCACTGAGCTCTTCAAAACAACCCATTTTGTATCACAAATGTTTGCAAATGCAGACTGCATGGCTAGATGCTTGATTTTATACACCTCTGGCAATGGGTCTGATTGAAACACCTCAATTCAATAATTAACAGGTGCTGCTAAATACTTTTGTCCATATAGTGTAGATTACAAAAGCTATTTTTTGTAAATGAACAGTAGTACAACACGTGTCATAGCTGAAACTACAAATATACACAATATTTGCAGTCTCCTGCCTCCTACAGACATCTTCTTCCCAATCTCTCGCCATTGTCATGGAAGCATGACTTTTAAGTGGGTAAGGGAGCATGGAGGGACCTGACAAAATGCAGTTCCCGCACCTGGTATACTGTGTACAATTCTGGAGGCCATATCATCAGAAAGACAAAAAAAATTACAAACTATTCAATGAAGGGCGTCTAAAATGGTGCATGTGCTATATAACAAACATTATCAGGAGAGACTACATGCTAAATATTGTACTGCTTAGAAGACAGAAGGGAGTGATAGAAACGTAAAGTTACTAATAGTTCAGGATGACCGTATTCTTTACAATAAGATAATCTGTAGAATAAGGAGACATGTCTGGAGGGAAAAAGACTGAAAGGTAATATAAGGAAGAACTTTTTTTTTACCAAAAGAGTGATGGATTCATTTAGTAATCGTTCATGATTTGTGGTAAGGAGTCATACCCCACGCCCCCAGTCGTACCACCCTATTTGTGTCTCCCCCTTTCCTTTAGGATGTAAGCTCTCAGGAGCAGGGCTCTCTTTCCTTGTGTTCTCCTTCTAATATTCCATCACCCTCTGTACCTCTTGGCCTGCTTCCCTAGCCCTGTTATTTTAAACTTAGGCCTATTTAGCGCTGATTACTACCATCACTCTCACTCACTGTCCCTCATATAATTTGATCTACAGTATTTTTATTCATTCAGTATGTCTGGTCTTTTTATTTTGTTCTTCATGTATCATGTTATGTGTTATGGATTGCTGCTTCCTGTATTTGTCATGGACGGTGCTGTAGACCCTTTGTGGCGCCTTATAAATATAAGATAATTATAATGATAAAACCATCAGCAACAAATGTGCCTGGTTTAGGATAAGTCATGGTGATCAGCATGTATTTTCACCTGCCCAGTAGTAGGTGCAAAAGATACGCCTCCTAACAGGCAAATATATGCACGATTCTGCAGCTCTGCAAGTCACGCATATGCGTGCGCCCTCTTCCGCGCCAGATATGTTGCTCAAAGTGGCATACTTCCCACTCATCATTGGCTGATTTTTGATTTTTTTAATATTAGTTTGTAAATTAGAAATGATGTAACGTCACAGGGATTTCCTTGTAGGGTAGAAAGGCTCTGTTGAATACTTGTGACCTGAATCAGGGGTCACCCCTAGGAAATACCTGGTGTCGGTTGCCGCATTTGCAGTGAGACTCCGTGCTTATTGTCCCCCTGCTTTAGAGGTAACTAGTCCAGGCTATAGCAATGGTGCGGGTTACTTACTTTATGGAGGGACACCCTTTTTTTATTTATTTCATTATTATTTTTATTTAACATGTAAAGATATGTGCTGAGAGTCATCAACAACATTACATATCTTTAC
The DNA here is from genome assembly GCF_038048845.1 of Mixophyes fleayi. Classification (NCBI taxonomy): domain Eukaryota; kingdom Metazoa; phylum Chordata; class Amphibia; order Anura; family Limnodynastidae; genus Mixophyes; species Mixophyes fleayi. The sequence goes on along the minus strand of NC_134407.1, from coordinate 196,664,806 downwards.
ACAAGCCCTTCAGGGGCTGCAACAGATACGCCTCCTAAGAACATACCTGCCAACATTCCCGATTTAGGCGGGACAGTCCCGATTAAAGGGCTCTGTCCCACCATCCCGTTCGGCAAAGTTTGTCCTGCGGGTGGAAAATTTGAGAAGTATTGAATGTCCACCATTGCTCTCCATGGCAGGGAGCGGAAAAGACTACAGGGCAACCTAACGCTGCAAAGGCGCTAGGCGCAGCCCCAGGTGTGTGATCACGCCCCCATCGTGGCGGGGCCACGCCCCCTGATCTGTTGCCGTATTCCCAAATGTTGGGAGGTATGTTAAGAAGTATATCTGGAGTCTAACTAGGCCCCATCTCCAGGGGGCAGCTACACATATGTGTGCACACTTCTACTGTACATAACCTGCACATACCAGATCTCTCCAGACATAGGGACTGTTTTATTTTACTGTGTACGCACATAAACGTGGAATTTGTGGCCTGCAGATAGACTTATGTCCTACACTAAATCAGACCCATATCCTCTAATCTGCTATAAGAGCGAGACCAGCAGTCTATTAAATGTGGTATGGAACTGCCATGATCTAGCTTCATAATGGAGATCTCATGAACTCCGTACATTCTAAATATGTGGTCCTGGGAATGATCGATGATCTTGTTCAGGGAAGGCATCTGCGCTCTTTCTAAAGATTCCTTCTGTTCTATGCCAGACGGTTAATATCAATTAAATGAAAAAAAATCTGGTTCATGGTGCACGCCCTCATTACAAACTTCCTTATATGATTCAAGGCTGTCCTGTTGTAAGTATATTTCCCAACCTTTTGTTGCCTGATTAGAATATACAAGCTTCCACCAACTTTAGTTTGACAACTACACATATGACATGTATGGCCAGCTTTAGTCTCATGCTAGAAACAATAGACATTTAATATTATTATTATTATTATTATTATTAATAATAATAATAATTAACTGATAGAGATATGTAATGAAAACACATGCTGGTCTTCAGAAGCATAGAGGACTTGTATGCACAGCGATTCCATATGATTAAAGCTCAGAGAAAAATGTCAACTTAAAATACATGTTTGAAACATTAATAACAATTTGATTCTGATTTTACCCATTATAATTTTGTACAATGGTTTATCACAAAACAAGTGATTATTACCTTAAATTCATATTGAGTTGTGTTTCACACCACATCCTTCCTGCATTAGCTTAACATCCTTCACAGATCTGCTTCTCTGCTGTAGTTAAACAACCATTAGACACAAACATAATTTATTTGTTATTAAACTCCCCAATGTCTCCTAATTGTCCCTTTACTCTGTTTGCTGTGCGGGTGGGTCTTCAACCCTAAACTCTGCTGGAGAACCACACTTTCTCCTTTACCACCCTGCTTGCTGTTTGACTCTCTATTCATGCAAGCATGAGTGTTGGCGTCAGAAGTCTGCCCCTCTTCTAGCATATGGACCAAAAGTGGGCAAAGGGGAACATGACCTTCGCCCTGCAGGGCTCCTCTGCTGGAGTTCTACATATAAAAGCAGTATTCATCATCATCATCATCACCATTTATTTATATAGCGCCACTGATTCCGCAGCGCTGTACAGAGAACTCATTCACATCAGTCCCTGCCCCATTGGAGCTTACAGTCTAAATTCCCTAACATACACACATACAGAGAGACTAGGGTCAATTTTGATAGCAGCCAATTAACCTACCAGTATGTTTTTGGAGTGTGGGAGGAAACTGGAGCACCCGGAGGAAACCCACGCAAACACGGGGAGAACATACAAACTCCTCACAGATAAGGCCATGGTTGGGAATTGAACTCGTGACCCCAGCGCTTAGAGGCAGAAGTGCTAACCACTTAGCCACTGTGCTGCCCAGTATTGCATAATTGTCCTGGTTTAGGTGGGACAGTCCCGATTTGAGGGCTGTGTGTCATGGCCCTGCTTTGTCCTGATTGGGCCAGAATTGTGGGAGGTATGTGTATAAATTCATTCACTTTTATCCAGCGGTGAAGGGGTGCCGCGTGAGCATGTCTATGTCATGGTGTTTTAAGGGGAGGGTAGTACGGGCGGCCAGGTGCTTGAGAAGCACAATACACATCTGCAGGAATGTAGCCATGCCCCCCCAACAAATTAGAAAGCCACACACCCAAAATTATAGAACCACGCCCCTGTCATTACATGGCCACTCTTCATCATCCTCTCTGTCCCGATTTGAACAGCCACAGTGTTGGGAGGTATGGTTGTGCAGTTAGGAAAACGTGCAGTAGGTTCTTTTTCTCCTGCAGGGCTCCATCAGAGGAGTTCTGCAGCTCAATAATCCCCTCTGGCCTATAGACTGGAAAATGGGCAGACCACTGACACTGTCATATGTGTGAGAAATAGGTTTGGTTTTTTTTGTTTTATGCAAAAAAGTATTTTAAATCACTGTTATCATCAGGGAAAATCTATATGGTATATATGTTGCCACATAGCATTCCAGGGATAGTTGTAGCTGCTCATTAATCCAAAGAGCAAAGTCTCTGTGCTGAATCCACGAATTACTCACTAATATAAACACCAGCCCTGCTGCAAGATCAACAACTATTTCTAACTGGACAAAACACCAACATCGAAGGAGAGATCGTTCTCTCTCCTGGCTCTCTCTCCTTTCTCTTACATTGTAACGAGTTCTTTGATATTGTTGTCAACTAACTTGTATCCTGTGTGCAGCTAATTGGACTTTGGATGTGGGTGTGGTTTAATTGGGGAATATAAATGTCATGGAGAGGAAATATGAGAAAACAAATTATTATCCTTATTGCAATATGTTATTTAACAATCAAATGTCTAAAAAAAACAAATAAACAGCCAGTTATCCATAAACGTGTCAGGTTCCCTTCTAATGGGCCACTCAGTATCAGGGTCCTCAGATTTAGGACATAGTACTGCTGGGCTTACCTCCCAAATTTGCTATAGCAAATGTATTTGTTTAATGCATTCATAAACATGCTCCTTCATATAAAAATCCTCATAAAAGCACATTTTACTATACATCACTACAAACACAATAACACACTTAAACAGGTATCAATCTTTAATACACTCCTATAAGTCAGACATATATGCCATTATGGCCTGATTTAGGCTTGCAAGCAAGTGAAGGTTCATGCTATAGTGTAAGATTGTCACATTGCTCGTGTTTGTGTGGGTTTCCTCCAGGGGCTCCGGTTTCCTCTCACACTCCAAAAACATGCTGATAGGTTAATTGACTGCTATTAAATTGCACTTAGTCTCTCTCGGCCTGTGTGTCTGTGTATGTTAGGGGATTTAGACTGTAAGCTCCAATGGGGCAGGGACTGATGTGAGTGAGTTCTCTGTACAGCGCTGCGGAATTAGTGGCACTATATAAATCATACTTACCTACTTTTGGCTGGCTCCCTCTGGGAGATAACTGAAGAGGGGTGTATGGGGAGGGCGGAAGGGGGTGGGGCTTCGCAAATTGTGTCATTTTGGCCCTGCCCCCAGTGATGTAATGCCTGTTTTGGATCTTTTTACACTAGCAAAAAGCAGGCCTTACATCACTGGGGGCGGGGCCAAAATGAGGCGATTCACGTACCCCCTCTGCCCATACACAACTCCATTCCGGCTCTGATGCGGAAGAAATGCCAGCTCTCCCGGGATTCCAGGAAACCTACCCGGAATTCGGGAGTCTCCCAGACATTCCAGGAGAGTTGGCATGTATGATATAAATAGATGATGATGATGATGATGATTGCTTATGTGCAAAACTTGCACCTGTTTGTTGAGTTGCACGCATTTTGCTCTTGCGGCCCCTTACCCTTGGAGAGATGGAGCAGGGTCGTTAACGTTCAGTAAGGGTGTGTATGTGCAAGTTAAGCACTGCTTTGCTATGCGTCCTAGTTTGAGTTACACAGATCTTAAACATTTAGCAATTACATAAACTGGGTGCAAGTTTTGAAGATTGTCACAGCTTTGTTCTAGATGCATCTGTACACTAGGTTTAAGGTTGCACTAACTTAAGATGAGTGCAACTCAAAATACAGACGTGGAAATGCAAACGGAGCATCTTTATGTTCAACTGTAAAACAGGACCGTGGTGTCATTTTATCTAATAGAAGCACCTACCTGGCTTCTTTAGTTTATATGGCTCCGCTCGGTAGCTGCATGTCTGAAAATTCACAGTTTATTTTCTGTTAGCTCTGTGAATCCTGCTGATGATTGGGTAGAACTGGTTGATGTAATTTGGCAGATGTTCCTCTGCCAAAGAGAAGCCATTCAGCTGTATTTGGTAAACTAACCAAACTAAGTAGGGCCTTTTATTGCATTTAGGGCATAAGACTTAGAGGAACTGAAATGGATATATTATGCTAGCAGTGAGCAAGAAGCAAAGCCACTGAGCCTTCCCCTGTGGCGCCCCCAGCTGGCTGCTCCCAAACTTATCAAAATGGGAGCAGCTGATTCTGGGTCACATAAGCTCCTCTGCCCAGTGCTGGGAGATCACGCAGCGTACCTGGTGGAGGAGAGAGTGCACTATGCTCTCCCGCCTTCCTCTATGCTGCCCCTTGGAAGACAATTTCCCTATCACTGCATTATGTGATCAATTGTGTTTATTCGTATTGCTGTATTCAAAAGACATAAAACTTTGAAATATACTTTTGGGTGTCTTGTCGCTAGTGTTGCAACCTTTTCTGCGAATACCGCATTACATTTATTTGTTTCCCAAAAAATATTTTTATTGTGGTTTTGAGCAGATATAATGACAAGTATATAAAGATAATTGACAAAGCATGCAATAATCTAATAGAACATATCATGTTGTATCTAGAGGCGATCTGTTTAATTACCCACTAGTCCAATTGAAATAAGATTCAAAGTTTTTGTCCCTAAACCAGAGTCTGAGAAGCCATTTGTATAATAAAATACAAATTAGTGTAACTTACAATAGTTTCAGTTTCCAGGATTTATAAGAACATGTCCTCTTGATTCATAACGAATTAGAACAAGAGAAAGGAAACAGAGACAAAAACAAAGCCTGCTCACCTAGGCTTCTGAGGAGCCAACTATCCATCCATGGAGTTGGGTGAATACTGCCATTCTTTTTTCTGTATTTGTGTATTCTTAACAATTAGCATATGTTCTCACATTATTATTCACCAGGCTTCTAAACTACTGACCTAAACCTTGCATTGATTTACTATTAATAATTTATGTACTAACTCAAACAGCATAGCCCAACAGTAGCTATTTTCTTTGGAAAGATGAAAGATCATAAAGCATTCAATCAACAGAGTATAAATTTACACACAGATACATATGAAATGTGACTATGAAAGATTGATGCTTTAGGGAGATATGACATTTTCATATGTTCAATATCAAACTCGTCGTTATATATATATATATATATATATAAGTATGAATTCTGAACAATATTTGCTTGATGTATATTAGTTTCCTGTATGGCTGTAATATAAAGACCAAAGATAGCCCTAGTCTTCTAGAGCATAGCATTTGCTCTGCCATAATAAGAAAATGATTGATAGCGTACAATTTATAAAAATATGTATATTAATTAATATCCAGTGCAATGGTTAAGCAGCTATACGCAGGAGGCTGCAATCTTCTACACCAAACAATTAAAGTAAAAAAGATACAGCGGTAACTAAACATATAAACCATTAATAAAATTTGATATTTTTCTACTCTATATCTTCCTTGTGCATTCTGTGGGATTTTGCCACATATTTGATTATTACGATGAAATCAATGTTTTTGGGATAATATTACGATTTTTATTATTGGTTATATATCTTTAGAAAATATTTTATATTGATCACATCACAATATTAGAGCATACTTGCCAACTTTTCCTCGTTGTCTTCAGGGAGATCCCGGGTGAGGTGCGGGGGCGGGGCTTGATGAATCACATTATTTTGGCCCTGCCCCTAAAGGATTGTCACAATTTTGCCCAATTACAGCAGGGGGCAGGGCTAAGATGACGCAATAGTTGCGTCATTAAGCCCCGCCCCCCACTACTTATCTATTGCGGGGGTGAGAACCTGGAGATTGCCCTGCTCTCCCGGAAGGTCTCCCAGAAATGCGGGAGTCACCCGGATATTCCGTTAAAGAAAAGCAGCTAATAAATCTATAGATACTGAAGTGTCTTTTACATTTCTGTCTCCATTACTGAAGTCATGTTGTCTTACCTGTCAGTCTTTGATTAAATCTTAGTCTCCATGAAAATGGCCACCTCCATAGGCATCAATACATTGACATAGGACACAATTTATGAACTGTGTCATCATGCCACAGCTGGCGAAGCCAACCACGTCTTGTACTGGCTCAGCATCAGGGAGAATGGCAGACTCTTCAAGGAGTCAGGGAGATCACCCCTATTTCAGGGAGTCTCCCTGACATTTAGGGAGAGTTGGCAAGTATGTATTAGAGCAGTGTTGGCTAACCTGTGACACTCCAAGTGTTGTGAAACTACAAGTCCCAGCATGCTTTGACAATATATAGCAGCTTATTGCTGGAAGGGTATGCTGGGACTTGTAGTTTCACAACACCTGGAGTGTCACAGTTTAGCCAACACTGTATTAGAGCGCTATATGGGATTTATCTGAGTTTCGATTACCTTAAAATTATATTTGTACTCGTGATTCGTGACAGACTTTACCAATTCTTATGCTATTATTCATAGTGTATGTGTGGTTCAATTAGTGCTGTATCTTTTTTTCTTTAATTGCTCTGCCATAAACCTTATCTGATCTGGGAACAAGCAATCAGCTGGGGAAAAGACATTAGTCTTCTCTGAGGATAAACAACCGGCTAGGCCTTTGGAAGATAAAATCTGCATCCAGGAACTATACAGTGAGTTCACAGGTTATAACAAATCATATCTGAGGGGGTAATCATTTATTAACTTGTGTTGTCTAAGATACTGGCAATTTTTATTCACAATTTTGTTTCATGAAAAACAGGCATGTAAGGACCAATTCACAGGACAATTGGGGAACTTGGGAGGATCATGTGTGATCTACACAATATTCTAATGCAGAATGTAACAGAAACAAACCACTGTAAAAATACTGCAGTCATCGAGTTCATCGATCCTGGTGCCTGCAGGCCTCTTCTGTTCACACAGGGAGCAGTGTAATCCGCAGGTCAATGCAAAGTGCTGGAAAGTCAGGCATGCAAAATTTTATGTCATTTTGCTCTAACAAGTTGTTTACACGTCTGCTCCTGTGAGCAGCCAAGACGTGCAGGCACCAGGATCAATGATCCCAACATTCACAGTGTTTTTATAGTGGTGTGTTCTAATTTAGAATGTTATGTGAACAAATTCTAGCACTTGTATGAACAAGCCCTTAGCAAGCCAGCTGATTAATCCTGCAATAGGACAGGAAAATGTAATATATTACAGTTAATAAAGTGAAACAAAGGAGCTGTAAATTTGATATCGGTTGGCAGACATGACTATATCTTTGTAGTGATGAGAGGGTCCATCTTTTTTTATGTTTTTACTGACCTTCTCCATATGCAGCAATAGTAATAGGGCAAGCCTTTGGGCTAAGATTAGGGGTAGTTGCCGATGTACGTAGTGGGGCTTAAAGGCGCCTCCTGTAGGTGATGGGCTGTCAGCTGGTCCCAGGGGAGGGCTGGCAAATTTTAGCCCAGTGGGCAAGATTCAACTCAACCTATTAGGAACATTTGAAAGGAAAAAAAATGCAGGTGGTCCAGTGACCCAGCCCAGGGTTGCTCACTATGGGACCAGCCTGGGGGGAGAGACAGATCCCTCCCAACCCAGGCAGCCCCTGTCTGGTCCTCTGGCCATTAGGCCTGCAGCAAGAAAGCCCAGGAGGAAGTGGCTCTGAAGTGGTGACCCGGGGGTGCCTGAAAATCACTTGGGGACTGCTCACTCTTGCTGTGAGAGAGTTTGGTACATTAATCCTATTTTATTTTATTTTTTGCACTAACAGGGAAAACTACAATAATTATACAACAGATGAGAAATCTCATAACAAATCAATAAATTACATTTTATGTTAATTGCAAACATACTTTGAGTTCAGTAGCTGACACGCCCCAGTAAAATGACATGCAGGTTACCATTACAATACGTGTATGTAAACAGAGAAGTAATAACAGCAATTTTATAAAACACTGTCAGGTCACAAGTTTGCAAGTGGCACTCGGGTGGTCACGTGCTCTACATGGGGGTCATGTGAGTCATTTTGCAGCGATTAAACTCAACGGAGTGGGTGCGGCTCGGGCTTTTGCCTCATTTGCATGATCCTGGCGGTCTCTCCCGCGTCTTATCCAATGGTAACACTTGATTACATCCCGCCCGCCCTGTGATTGGCGCGGAGGGATGTCATTCAGGGGGGGCAGCGGTCCCGCTGGGTGTTATAACAAGTGACATTCTGCAGAGTTGCGGGACACTTGTTGGCGGAATATGGCTCCGGAGCGGCTGTGCGTCCTGGAGAAGGGGCCCTCGGGCTACGGCTTCCACCTGCACAGCGAGAAGACCCGGCCGGGACAGTTCGTCAGGCTGGTGGAGCCGGGTTCCCCCGCGGAGAAGTCCGGGCTGCGGGCGGGTGATCGGCTAATCCGGGTGTGCGGGGAGGACGTGCGGGAGCTCGGGCACCAGCAGGTGGTCGGCAAGATCCGGGCGGCCGCCGAGCCGCTGACGCTGGAGGTAGAGGGACCCGAGATAGAAGCTGAGAAAACGACACAGGTATCCGGGTGCTGCTGCGGGTGTGTTATCCCCGGGTAACTCCATGCATGCTCTTCTGCAGCCCCTGGGGTTACTAATGGGGGTGTCTGTAGTTTGGGAGTGGTGCTTGGTGCTCCTGTATGTATAGGATATATATCCTGACGTGTTCTTTCCTGTAACCTTTGTTTTCTCTTACTAGGATATCAAACAGCCGACAGCATCTGTCACTGAGAGTGTAAGTATATATGTGCACAGAGTGTGTGTGTACAAATATATATATATATATATATATATATATATATATATATATATATATATATATATATATATATATATATATATATATATCTCATTTCTTGTGTGTGTTCCAAAATGTAGAAGTTAGGCGATGGGTGAAGAGTTCACGACCCACATCAGAGCGGTGTCATGTTTCTCCTTCACTGTCACTTTTTTATATTGACATTCTTGGGCAGGTCTCCTGAGGTTCTTTGCAAAGCTGGGAACATTGAAATGTAGCAAAGTGTCTGTTTCAAAGCCACATTTGCAGGTTGAAGATGCATTAAAATGTATATGGTGATATAATGCCCTTATTTTTTTGTGGGGGTGTATGAGCTGATTGTAGCCTAAAGGAATAGACATGGTAGGGATGGCTTCATTCTGATTGGTCTCCATATTCTAATAAAATACACACCATTCAGTTCATTGTGTGAATTTTATTTATTTTAAGTTTCCCAGCTTGTCACTGTTACAGTGGCTTCTTGGTTTCCTCTTTTATAACTGCCCAGTAATGTAGAACTGTTTAAGCCCCCACTCCCTTACTCTGTTAGTATGTTCTGCATACATTGCAGGGTGGCTTGCTGCTTGATACATGATAAGGATAGAGAAGTTTGCAGAGTTGATGTGAGCTCTGTGTTGCATACTTATTGCGTGGTATGATTTTTTTTTTTATGTGGTTAGTTCTCACTGGCCGTACCCTTTTTCTTTGTGTAGTACTGCCTGAGTTTAGGTGCCAGAACTGAAGGGCAAATATTTGTGTGGCATGCCTAGACATGCAGGGGGTGGCATATAGATACCAGTCACTATTTCCAATATCAGTGGCAGTGTTGCAGGTGACGTTAAAGGATCTGCAGTTCTAGTCTCTATCCTTCTCAAGTCATGGTATGGGTAACTTGCTCTGTTTATTTAGAAGACTTTAACATTTATTTTGTACAAGTTTTGCTTGTATAAAGGAATCCTCTGAATATATTTACACTTATTAGGGAATAATTGGAGAACATTTACCCTTATGCATAGGGTGCAAAATGTCTGTTAGTTGCCCACCTATGCATGCCAACATTTTTGCTAGTCTTGTATAATTTTTATTTCTCCAGAGTGAATTGCGTCCCAGGCTTTGCACCATAAAGAAGGGCCCCAGTGGCTATGGATTTAATCTGCACAGTGATAAGAATCACCCAGGACAGTATGTTCGTGCAGTTGATCCTGACTCCCCTGCTGAACATGCCGGACTTTTGCCAAAAGACCGTATTTTGGAGGTATGGGCGTCTACTATTGATACTTGACCATATTTCCTTAACCTCACCGGGAAGCAAAATAAACGAGTGATGCTTTCCCAGGACCTGATGGAAAAGCAGCGCATTTATGAACACTTGCCTAAATTTCTTTCAAAGCTAATCTGGCATTTGTTTGTTGCAGGTGAATGGTGAAAGCATGTTGGGCAAACAACATGCTGATGTGGTTGGTGCCATCAAGGCAGGGGGTGATGAAACGACTCTGCTTGTGGTGGATCCAGAGACGGATAGATACTTTGAGGAATGTCATGTGACCCCTTTGAGGGAACACCTGTCAGGTTGGTGACTTAGTACCGTCCCTTCCCCCCCTTGTACAATCTGCTTAACCAGCTTATAGGGATTGAATCTGTGCTGGGTGTTCTCATCGCTGCTTGTTGTGGGGGAGGTGTGTAATATTCCTGCAGTTTGCTCTGATTGTTGTAAACGTTAACTGTGACTCTTGAGCTTATGACACTGGCCGCAGTAAGGTTTGTCTTTATTGGCTCTCTACCCCCTGGGTTACTATGGGGACCTGCGGAATAATCCTCTTCAGTCTAATTATTTTTCATGCTGCAGATCCTCTGCCTTCATTTACTTTGTGTTTTGTATGCAGAATTCTGTTGCAGAAAGTACATTAGTTTCTTTGTGTTTAATCTCTTGAGGAAGTAATAAACATATGAAATGTGTACAAGTCTTGCAACCAAATATGAAAACATTCCCCGGACTTTTATTCTTTTCACATATTAAAGAACAAGCTACTGTCCGTGTACATGCGTTTTTTTGTTTTTTTTTTTGTTTAGATGAGCTTTGTAAATCATTGTTGTACATGGGGGTACTACTCTTATTCTGTCCTTTATGGCTACAGACACAAACTTTCATTGCTAGAAAAACAAGCCAACTGGCACTACCTCTGTGTGGTTATAGACCTAACAATCTGGTGTGGGCAAACTTGCAGAACATCTTTTATTAATCTGAGTTGTAATGTTTGTTTTATCTTTTATTTACAAGGTCCTTTGCCAGAAAAAGTTGCCAATGGAGGCATTGAAAAGGTAATGTATCTTATACTTTTTTTTTTTTTTTTTGTTTCTGTTTTCAAGGTGTGTTCTTGGTAAATTGTAATGTTCTTCTGTCACAGGAGGCCAAGCTAGCTGTAATTGAGAACGCAGAGAATGAGACTCCTCAGGATTCACCAATTTCCTCTCCGGAGCCTCAGTCACTGGAATTTGCACCCAGGCAGGAGACCCAGAAGGCAAACCTTGTGGAGGTAACTTCAAAATCTGTTCTAAACCCACTCTCACATGTTATGGCTTTGAATGGGTTGTCATGACTGTCATTACAATACAGTCACAGAGCAGTTAAAATGTAAAGAGGTGGTAGAATGTAACTAGTGTTGACACTAATCCAGTGGAAATGCCTCTTGATTGGATTTCCTGCTGCAAAGCAGCCGTTTCAGAGTTTGTCACACCCCAGTGCTGCACGAATTGATGAGCTGCATTCCTCTATAAACTGTTCTTTCAGCTATTGCACAAGCAAGCTGCTGCAATTTTTGGCAGATTAAAAAAAATAAAATCGATGCCTGTATCTGTCTGCTTTCCATTTACATAAGGCAGGCATGTGAATGGTGTCTTACATCTTGATTCGTAGAGATATGAAGTTTATGAGCAATGTGGCTTATCTTAAAGGAGGTTCTGGGTTTGTTTTTGTTCATTTTCACTTTGCTTTTAGACATGATGAGCTGCAAGACTTGACTTCTGATTATCTGGTGGCTGCATGCTTGTAAATACTAATGGCAGCTCTACTTACTGTGTTATTGGTTGTATGGAAGGTATTGATGTATAATGCAGCAGCCCAAACTGTCCCAGTGAAAACTGCCACCATCCGCACTGCAAAGTAGGAGGTTAAAAAAAACCTTGTTAGTTGTGTCTAAATTTTTTTTTTTTTTTTTTTTTTTTTTTTTAAGGACACTCTGGACCCTCACCTAGCACCTGCCTCTGACCCTTTGCCTCCTGTGGAATCTCTGGATCTTAATATGTCGCTGGCAGTAGCCAAGGAGCGAGCCCACCAGAAACGAGTACAGAAAAAGGCACCTACCATGGACTGGAGTAAAAGAAAAGAGGTTTTCAGCAGCCTGTGAAGGACCAGCTTGGGGCCCATCGCTGTACCCAGAAATGTTCCTGTGATCTTAATCAACAGCATTCCCAACAATCCCATATACTGCATTCCTGTTGTCACAAGAGATTGTACTTCCTAAACCTGTTCATTGGAGTTCAGACAACTCAGGAGGATATTTATACGTAACCTGTGAACCCGTCCACTTGTCTCTGGAGTAAAAGATAAAGTCTTCGTGCCCAAGTGGGGCCAAACTCCATGCTAACCTACAGAGAAGTAGGTGTCCGGATCTGGAGCAAGATGCTTTTCTGTGTATAAATGCAAACTTTTTTTTTTTTTTTTTCTTCCTGTTATAAGTTCAAGTTCAGAGACTTCAAAGGTCCTGCTAAATTTCCAATTGTTCAACTTTGTCTCACATTTTGATAATGTTTGTGTAACTAGATATTTTGCTATTTAGCTGAATACAGATTTCTCTACTTTTAACACTCTTGCTGATTTTGCTTTCTGTGGGGAACCATTTATTGACATTGAGAGATGTATATCGCTAGTTTTCCACTAAACCCTTTCCAGTCCCATGATCCCATGCACACACTCTAAATTAATTCACACTTCCTTTTTGGGGTATGAGGTGATAATATAGGCCTGGACATGCCCTCCTGCAATGTTTGCAAAATACAATGCTTGTGGCACATCTGTTGCACACAGCATTGAATACAGTTTTATCCAGAGAGGAAAATATATACTAGTCTAAGTGACCATTTATAGAAATGGTTGAAAAGCTTGTAAGCTAGAAATGAGTAAGAAGTAAGGTTTGCATGTACATGCCAATAAATTTGTCACTTTAGGATGGAAAAATCTTCTGAGTGTAATTGGTTTACTGAATGATCAGTGAACGGATCCAGTTATCTGATGCGTAGAACAGAACACATGGTGGGTGGATGGGCCTTGTTCTGGGGTGTTGCTGCCCCAGGAGTAGCCCATTTACCAGAGCTTCTCCGCTTGGACTGATGCACACAGCATGTGGGATACACTGGTAGTTTTAAATTTTTCTATTTAAATGTCCTAACTCCACCCCTGTCTTTGGTATGCAATTCTCTTTAGTCTCCACATATAATAAAAAAAATATTTTGGGCTTTTTTACAAAATCTAAAATTCTCTTTGGTACTCTATGAAATAAAGTTATTCCTGGGTCTTGGCAAAAATGCAATAATTGAGCTGGTAATATAGACTGTAACAAATGCCCCAACTAATGCTAATTGTTTTACTGCTAAGTGGGGCAGTTCTGTTTTATAGCATAAAGTGATTTTATAACACAATATAAATAAACCTTGGGTGGTAAGGTAGACCTCAGGTTTGTACCATGTAAGATATTGGGGAAGGTTAGCTGCCCTCTTGTGTACTCAGGGCACCATTTACTTGAATATCATATGGTCTAGGATTACCACTGTTTCAAGACAAGATTGACACTGTGTCAACTAATAGAGCTTTATCTAACAATGGTCACTGATTTGTTTTAATGCTCAAATTTTACATTTTTATTGATTTAATGTATGTTGATCAATATGGCTCCATGGTGTGTCCTTGGCAGTTGCCAAATCTAAAAGCTTATCTGCCCCACTACTTGTTAGATACAGAAGCACCTGATATACTGCCACCTATATTTTTAGAAGACCAACATAGTCTTGTGAAAAAGCTTTGCCGCCTCCTGTCTGCTTATGCCTGGTTTGTGACTGGCTGTGTAGCCCTCCTGCACGCTTACCTGTTATGATTGGTGGAGCTAATCCTTCTCAACTTTGTCAGCAGTGGAAGTGTGCTTATTTCTTATACGAGAAACCTGTTTGTCTCCAAGCAGCGGAATCCATTTAGTATTTAAAAATATGAAGTAATAGTATGCACATGTTTTAGTTTATATTTATAGCTTGGAAGCTTAAACGTCTTGCTAACCATGAGAACGTCATACGACTGATACCTATTCTCTTTATTGAACCTAGTTTTGCTGTCAGTGAGGCTGTAATGTTCATTTTTCAATTTTGAAAAAATATCCCAGGGGGCAAATAGGATAGATAGGTGCAGTATAGAAAAAGGTGAGGGCAGTGTTTCCCAAATCCAGTCCTCAGGGATGCCTAAACAGTGCATGTCTTCCATATCTCCTTGTTGGATCACACCGCTGGCACAAATTTATTCACTTGTGCCCTTCAATGATGCTGCTAATTTTCTTAGTCAAATGGCTCGTTCATATGCATGCTTTACAGTATGCTATTCTGCGGTGCTTCTATTGAGGTGCAAGACAAGTAATCTGAAAATTCTGCTGGCCCAGGTTTATCGGTGTCTGATTCCAGCCACCATTCACGCCAGCGAATCTGTATATACCATGGTGTGCAGCAAAACGATGGAAAATAATATGAGCAGAGGTTTTTAGGCTGTTGGTCTCCCCTGAGGTTTACATAGTTAGTGTATTGTATACACATGCCTCTAATGCCTGAAGCTTTTCTTGTATCTTGTTTCAAATGAACTGTTAGTAAATGTTCCAAAAGCTTTGTGTCTGAGTCTTAAGGGTGTGTGGAAGACCTTTTACCCCCGTGTTGTACTCTGTTCTGTTCACCTTCTCAGTCAGGGGGAAGTAGGGCAGAGGCATCAACAAACCAGATGCCTGCTTTGCCATTGAAGAGCAGCGTAAATTATACTGAATTCTACTTAGTTTTAGGTTTGGGTTTTCCCATAATTATTGACTTCAGTGGCAGAGTTGGAACTTTGGTAGGAAAGCACTTTACAAAAGTTGCAGATAGACCAATATCTATAAATTGCAAATGAAGACGTTTACTGATAAAAATGCCAACAGCATTCAGAGTATAGTTTCAAGAATCACTTTTACAAAAGGGAACTTTATGTTAAACTGCATTGGGGGCAGTATGCACCAAAATAGTTAAAGCTTAAAAGAGAAAAAATTAGATATGATATCCTGGACATTATGTGTGCAACCTTTTTATATATCATATAAATATGCCTTGGGGCAATGGGTATTCATAATGTGTGTTTGCATAGTAATGCCCCTGAGCTGCCTTTCCAAGCAAAGAGAGGCTGCAAGTGCAAGATATGTGCATCTCTAATTATGGCCGTAAGTTGTGGTACAGCTACGGTGGCATAATGGCATCACAATACAAATAACAGTAAATATAATAATGGCTCTCAGTGCTTAGGGCACAATATATTATTATATAGCAGTAACATAATTTTCTATGCATGTCTGTGGGACACTTTGTGCTGAATTGAATTCCCCCATAGAGTGTAAATACAGAGAACGTATGATATGGAACATACAGCCAGGGAATGGGTTAAGCCATGCACTGTACACTGTTGGATGCAGGAACACAATAGGGACAGGTGTCTGGGGAAACAAGCGAAATCTTAGTAATGGTGTTTATTATCTTAAATATACAGCTCTTATAAAATCTAAGTGCATATGCACCACACTAGATGGTAGTTATGTTAGACTTTGTTTTATACTTTTTTTTTGATGGGGTTGGGGGAGAAAGACCCCTTTAAACAATTCATCTGTGCGTGTGGGTCAGCCTGGACGCTTTACATTTAATGCAGGGGCGCTGTTCACCCTAGTGCCCACATGCTCCCAGGGTAGTTAACTCCTCCTCAACACTGGCACAATCTAACACGATCGGACCCTTCTGCAATGTTCCTTCATGGTTCATAGGAACCCAGCTGGGATGTGTCTGGTGCTGCTGCTCTTTGGTCCTTGGACTCTGGGAAAGCAGGAGCCAGTCGCATATATTATTTCATTTTTATAGGAATATATACAAAATAATGTAACAACCAGAAATGTGTAGTTCATTTTGTTTAGGGAGAACATCGTAGTTGTGGACCAGAAAATCACCATTGTACCACAACTGATACTTTATTCTCCACATAAGAAATATTTCCATCAGTTAAAAGAACAGGCCAATAACCATTCAATACTTTTTAGTCTGCCCCTCCATTGAATGTTGACATGAATCTGACGATCTCTAATAGAAATATTAATGAGTTTTTAGCGCTTTTTAAAATCATTTTTATTTAATTGGAATAGTCCACTGGGGCTGATGTAGAGCGGATTGTACGCGTGTTTGCTTAGCTTCTCTTGCATGAAATCGCTCTGCATGCCCAGAAAGCGGACACGCACACATATACTCCTATAAAGACTTGCAGTATTCTGGCACTTATACAGACCCGCGCCTGGAGAGGTGGAACGGGGGAAAGATGGTGCATTCTAATGTTGGCCAAACCTGCATCAGCCAAAAATTGCCATATCAAGGAGACATCAATAGTTGTCTGGTTATGTGAACTAGTTGTGTATAGTATCTATTGCACAATGTCTCTTTACAATAAATACAATTGTCCAAAATTCCATCTGTATCCACAATAGAACCCAATCTGAGCTGCTGTCACCTCTTGTTCCCATAGGCCCAAAAATACCTTTGCATACGATTGGGATAATAGTGGCACCCATTGCTGTGCCCTTTGTCTGAATATGATATAATATGAACCTTTAAATGTAAAAAAATTAGGACTTAAAGCCCAAAGTGGCAAAAGGTCAATCATGTAAGAAATAAGATGAGGTTCTCATACCCTGGTCACGCCGGATACAAGTATACAGTAACTTTATAGACAGTAATTAATGTATCCCATCCAAGATTTAGGTTGGCCAGCTTTTGTAGGACCTCACCTAAAGTTTCCATACAGATAATGGTGAACTGACAAACTGGCTCAGACCTACGGGGGTGATCCGGGAGAAGGAGGCCTCTGATTTTATCTAGTGAAATCACAGGGGATTCAGCCAATGGAAGCACTGTGATTCTGGGAAATGAAGCTGCACTGTTTCTCAATGAAACAAGATTTTCGTTGGAACAAAAGAATAATGAGGTTTCCGCATTGAAACCACTGCTTACTGTGTCATTTCAGAAGTGAAACTAGAGCGGTCATTGAATCAGCTTAAGTTCTGTTTGCACAGTGCTGTGCTGCCTTAGCGATTGGACAGCAGTGAAATACATGATACAAGTCTCTTTATGGTAATGACTGATTGTTTAAAAAGATTCTGTGTATGCAATTTTATGCAGTATTTTTAGTTTTGTAAATTTGACTGTTCCGCAGATGATGATGACTTCAGTTGCCCTCACTGTACTGCATTTGCATCCTAACATTCTAACTCCAAGTCAGGTCCATTGTTTGTCCTAAAGAGGTATATTGCAGAGTGCATGGAAAGGTCTGTGTGCTCTTTCAGCAGTGTGTTTATGCCCAGTTTGTAGCTCCCTAATGCATATTGGCCCTGATTCAAAGATGTGTCTGCACACTTGTGTTCCAACGTCTGTAGTTTGAGTTGTAAACTTAAGAAACACGCAACTTAAGCTTATACCTGTGTTCGGAGCAACGGTGGAACAATTATCATCATTATCTCAAAAACTTAGACACAGTTTATATCTCACATTTAAAGATGCATGTAGCTCAAAATAGTAAATCTGCTCTTTCAGGACCAGAACTGGGATGAACAGGAGGACAAGTGATCAGTTTATAACAAGCATCTGACCTCTCACTATTCCTCTGACTTATTATTGTCTTAAAAAGGAGAACCAAGTTGTTATGCTTCCCCCTAGTTTCTCATTTATACAAGAGGCACATACAAAGCAATGGTGCAGTAATAAATTACTTTAATGTAATTTCTGCAGCATAAACAGCATGGTGCATGCCATGAATCTTTAGTGAGTCTATCAAAATCGTCTCATGAGACACCGAGGTATAACCATGTATTTTTGTGTCCTGGGCAAGGTGGAGTGTTAGTGAAGTAGCCATCCTACTGTGGGGACGTGCTTAACCCTTTACATGCACCAGACTGTTCTCTAACCATGTGCTGCTCTCTCTTACCTAAACTTCCAGCTTTGACTACCTGGTGCTGCTGCTGGTGTGTTAAGCTCACTTGCTGCTTGGTTGGATCCTGGTGGGACTCTGTTTGGAAACGTGATAGCAAAGCAAGTAGTGAATACTCTAGGCCTTCCTCCTCTACCCAGCCCTTCCCTAGAGTAAATTAATATTAATCACTTTTACTAAATAGGCACATTCTTCTACTTTCCTGTAGGTCCTATGTGGAGCAAAGGGCTTCCGAGAAGCACTTCCATCAGGAGTGATTGTCATCAAGCCTCTTTACTTCCTTGCCTGTCTTCCCTGCTGCCAGGGCTTCCAACTTAATGGTCTTCCTCTAGATCTTCTGTGGATGACCAAGTTCCCAAGCTCCCTGAGAGTTCCAATCCAAGACTGCCTTCTCCACAGCTCCATCCGGCTTCCTTAGCGAGAGTTCTATTCTTCCCCACTTCCTTTGCTTCACCTGGACGTCAATCGGTTGCTGCTCTGTCATATTTCGCAAGTGATGGTTTGATATTTTCTTTGTGCCACTGGACATTGATAATCTGATGGGAGGCACCTATTAACGAATAATTGCATTCACATTCCATAAATAGGCCTTCTATCCCATTTCGATTCCACATTCAAATAGAAAAACCCAAACCTCTCCGGTAATAAATTATTAGTTCCATCGCTGCACCTTAAATTAATGGGCACCACCATGACCTCACATTACATAGCCCCCACCACCACAATCATCTCACAATTAAATTAATAGCCCCAACCAATAAATGAATGCCCCCATCAATAAATTAATAATCCATATTCCCATTAAATAGCCCCACAAATAAATTACTAGCCCCTACCCCCATTAAATTCTTATCCCCATAGCATTGTCCTGCACATCCACCTTTTTATGTGTTATCCTGAGCTATTTTATTAAATGTACAGAAATTCTGTTTTATATGCTTTGTTAGTTTATCCACTGACACAGCGATATATATATATTTCAAATCTCTGCAATGGAACAACTGCTATTATGTCGGCCCTTCAATTAATGATTGTTTGTATCCTATAGTTAACCATTTACCCAACGTGTTACTGTGTTTTTAACCTGGATAACTAATATGTAAATTAATTGATTAGATTAGCAGGTGCTTGTTAGCATAACATGTAAGTTGTTTTTTTTTGTGTGTGTATTTGTTTTAATTTTTGTTTGTGCTATAAAAATCTTCTAATAAAAAACCACATGATTCAAAAAAATAAATAGCCCCATAGACTCACAAGCGGAGGTGGAGACACTCAAAGGTTGAGGGGGAGACAGAGGAGAGATAGAGAGGAGGGAGGGAGAGACTGAGACTCATAGGCTGAAGGAGAGACACAGGCTGAGAGGGAGACTGGAGGGAGGATAAGACAGAGACTCACAGGCTGAGGGGGAGACTGGAGGGAGGATAAGACAGATACTCACAGGCTGAGGGGGAGACTGGAGGGAGGATAAGACAGACTCACAGGCTGAGGGGGAGACTGGAGGGAGGATAAGACAGATACTCACAGGCTGAGGGGGAGACTGGAGGGAGGATAAGACAGAGACTCACAGGCTGAGGGGGAGACTGGAGGGAGGATAAGACAGATACTCACAGGCCAAGGAGGAGACTCACAGGCTGCGGGTATTAGACCATTACTTGCCTAAATAACTGGAGTACACACGGCTCCCTCTGCTGAGCGCTTAGCATCAACCTGCAGCTTGGTGAGCTGGAGAAGAGGGCAACCGACCAGCACAAGACCGGTGGTCAGACAGTCTGGTCTCAAGGAGGAGTGTCCTGTGCTACCCTTAGTCCACCTTCAGTCATGGTATGGGAAGGCTGAGCAACTCTGCAGCGCGGGACCCCCATCACCACTCCTCTAGTGCTCTACTGGCCCTGGCTCTGTGGTAGCCCCAGATGTATACCTAAAGCTGTGCTTGGTGTAACAGCAGGCAGCCGGGGCGCTCCCTCAGCCTTGCGCAGTGGTCGCACACACACATTGCCCTCCTCATCTTTCTCCCGTTACCATTCTTATCTCTCTCTTCCAGTGGTCCCCTCATCTCTCACCTTGCCATGTCATCTCTCTCTCACATTGACCCCTCATAGCTATCCTTACTACCCCCCTCCTCTCCACTTACCTCTTGACAACCCTATCATCTGCCACTCCACTGCATGCTCTGCTCCTATGCTGCTCAGAGAGGAGGTGAGAATATAGGAAAAAACTTCACCTATGAGCATATCTGATTGATACCCATGGCCCCGGTATGCCGGGCCATGACTCTAATTTTAGTGTCGCTGTCATAAGCAG
Organism: Mixophyes fleayi; assembly: GCF_038048845.1. NCBI lineage: Eukaryota > Metazoa > Chordata > Amphibia > Anura > Limnodynastidae > Mixophyes > Mixophyes fleayi. Next base: position 196,644,210 of record NC_134407.1, on the reverse strand, counting down.
CTTTCTGCTTCTTTTCAAGCTGACAAATCTAAACAAACAATCACTCTGGCGCAAAAACAATATGTATCAATGGATAAACAGTAAGCTTAGCAGAGCAGTGGTGCAGTGGTGCCCAACAGGCAGCCCGTGGGCCACCGGCAGCCCGTGGGCCACCGGCAGCCTGCCAAGCCTTCACCTGCAGCTGCTCCTGATCCCTTTCTTACAGCAGAGACTACCTGATTGCACCTTGGCTTTGTCTTTGTGCTTGTGTAATGTAAATATTGGGAGATAGGTGTATATGTAACGCACCAAGATTACTTTCAGTTTGTGTAAGCATCTCCTGAGCAAGGAGAGTGGGTGAGTACCCTGTTGTGCGCTGGCGGACAATTCAGACGCACAGTGCAAAACCAAAGCAATTAAATCTCCAATGCTTTTTATTTTCCTATGCTTTTCATTCAGTAATTGGAAGACTGAATGTCCCCTCACAGTGTGGATCACATATTTTCACTGAATGATGATGGAGAACTGGAAATGAGAAAGTAGTAAATCTTATTCAGATAAAAGGATGCCCTCTAAAATAATTGCTCTTAAACAGCTGAAAAATGTATTTAGTGTCTGCAACTTTCAGGTGGTTGGGAAAGACATTTCTCTTCTGTAAATAAAATACAAAAATTCCCTGAAACTGATAAACAGGCTAAACTCATTCCCGGAGAGTTGGCAAGTATGTACTAAATCAGGCCTGTCCAACTTGCGGCCCTCCAGGTGTTGTGAAACTATAAGCCCCAGCATGCTTTGCCAGTAGACAACCTGTTGATAGCTGGAAGGGCATGCTGGGACTTGTAGTTTCACAACATCTGGAGGGCCGCAGGTTGGACAGGCCTGTACTAAAGTATAACGTCCTACAGAGAAATTAAGACAACTTTGGCGTTTGGGCCTATTTGGCTTCTAAAGTTATACAAGTTCGAAAACCCCAAAGAAATATGCTTATTTTGCCAGCAGTACATTTATCATCGATGACATTTTTGTGAGATTATCTCATGCAAATTATCAGGAAATACATTTCCTCAGAGAGCTATCTGTTACCACAGATACTGTAACGGTTTAGTTTTTATTTGCATTTATCGCTACTCGTGATAAACCTTGAAAGTGAATCCCATATCATACAATGTATTTCACAACACAAGATATAACATGTTTGTGCATTTGTTTAGTTCAGTCACATTCCAGAGTCCGGGCAGAATGAGGCAGAATTGATAACTTATGATTGAGTGTTGTGTATTGTTGAACCAGAAGTCTTTGCAGATTTGAGAGTTTAAGCGCGGTAAACACTCATTCACCAGGTTGCTCACAGTCACAACTGATCGGCTGTCGCTGACAATTGACAGACACGGTAGTGACAATGAGTCTAACCGGTGGTACCACTTTCCAATTCTGGTCAAAAACTCAAAATTCCTTATCTTTATAAGCAGGTAAAACATTGGGGTAAATTGATAAGTGCAACTAACTTCCTTGTGTTATTTCCTTTATTATTTCAGTCTGCAATTTGTTTAGTAACTGGTGTGCGTCATGCAGGTACCAGGTGCAGTACTTCCTTCATTACTACCTACCCATTCACATACTATGGGTTATTTTTTTACAAGAATAGATTCTTACTTTCCCTTGTGTTAAGCAGTATTGAAATATTCACAGAAACATACACTTTATTCCCTCCTGTTGAGGAACTAGCACAGAAAAATTTAAATTTATACCATACTTAACTGTGATTTGTGCCACATGGCAAGGAGCGGAACTGGCGTTTCAGACAGAGAGAAGGAAAGCAGAGGAACCACCGCTGCAAGCTGCCTCCGTGGAAGACATACCCAGCCCTGCACCAGTATATGTCCTGAGAGGACAAACGCAATGGAAGCCAGGGGCTGGCTGGGCCGGTCCCATACTGGGCTACCTTGGTCTAGGCCACTGGGCCACCTGCATTTTTTTCCTTTAAAATGTTCCTAATAGACTGCTGAGTCAAGTCTTGCCCCCTTTCCCCCAGGCTAAAATTTGCCAGCCACCTCTTGACGGTGGCTGGCTGCTTTAGTGCAGACTCTGGGAATGGGGTAAAGCATGGTTTTAATTTCATGTGGTGGTGGTGGGGATGCACTTGGCAAATAGGTTGGCTCAAATGAGTGGGCACATTGGGTGGCGGGTAAGGCTACCTAGCACCATTTATGATGACCACTGCTGATGTGAAAGGATTCATTGATTGCATGTGTAGGACCATAACGAGTGCCATCATAATGTGAATGTGATGGCAATGAGTCATGGCATACAATGCTGGTGGTACATAGTGTATGGCATTAGTGTTAGGGACACACAATGAGCGGTAATATTTAGGGGGCACACAATGTGTGGTAGTTATATTGTCAGGCACATAGTGATTGGCGGCATGTGAGAGGGGAAAATATTGGCTAAACAAAATTCATTCTGGCTCTTAGAATTACATTAATAGCAACTAAGTTTGACTACATTTTGTCCATCTCTAAGTATATAACTTTACATGTGGATAGGAACTTTACCAGCAAATGCTTTTGCAGAAGTGTCCTATCTCACCGGATCCCCTGTGCCTTGGTTTGGCCATGCAGGCAGCAGCACACACTGGCCCATACTTTTCCTCATTTACTTATTTTTTTTATCCGTTCTCCTAACCCATTTTCACCAATCTTTTTGTGCAACATTTTCCCATTACTTCTAGTCTTCTACTTTAGTAATCAGAGTTATTACTTCTTTAGTCTAAAATCCTTGCCTTAGATCCCCACATCTGATCCTGTGCTGACAATCTAAAGGTGACTTTATATTATCTCGGTGCTTAGTTTGATTTGCTAGAAGGTTTTCGCTATAGAGATAAAACATTGACATTGATCAGTGGGGTATATAACACCCTTGAAATGTATAAAATGCATTACTTAGGAAAAAAGATAAAAACGTTTTAGATTTGATTTACTTTTTTTATTATGTACTTTCATTTATTTTAATGATAATTGGACCTGGATGCCGACAACTGTCTGATCGACAAGGTAAGATACTGCATGTAAAACACTTAGGGCTAGATTTACTAAGCTGCGGGTTTGAAAAAGTGGGGATGTTGCCTATAGCAACGAATCAGATTCTAGCTGTCATTTTGTAGAGTGCACTAAGTAAATGAAAGCTAGAATCTGATTGGTTGCCATAGGCAACATCCCCACTTTTTCAAACCCGCAGCTTAGTAAATCTAGCCCTTAGATGTTATTAATATTAGAAAACAATTAAAATAAATATTAAGAACTGTTTGGGGAATACGGCTGAGCCTGAGGCCACATTCACAGTACAGCAGTGTAATAGAAGGTGGTAAGACAGGCCATGTAGAAAAGAAAAAGCTGCACACTGGACCACTGCTAGCCCCCATCGCCGTTCTCAAACGGAATCTTTGTAATAGAAGATGAGACACAATTGTGTTGTACAGTCGGATTCAAACACAGTCACTCTGTGCTATTTCTCTTGCATCCTAGCTGTTGTACATGACAACAACATGTGAAACTAAAAACGTCAACTTTTAAAGTGTAACATACAATATACTTTTTCCGCTGCATTTTAGGTATATGCTTTTATTTCCAAGCTCGTCTATGATGGAAGAAATTGTTTTAAGGTGTATTTCAATAAACAATATTTTCCTTTTCTTGTTTGCAGTTTATATTGATTTTTTTTTTGCTTTATTTTGTGATGATATTTTACATTCTAGTAAAAAAAACAAACAATAATTTTCTATTGCTGGGGCGCTTAGTCAAGTTTCTTGCCAATATTGGGGAGAATACATTTCCTCTCTTTTGACAAAATTAATCTAACATGCGCTGCTATAGGAGATACGAAGGCACACTTTGGCAGGTTCATTTGCTGCTCTCTAAATGTTCCCTGGGGTGCACATCATTTGGAGGGAAATTAGACTCAGCACGATGGCTCAGTGGTTAGCACTTCTGCCTCACAGCGTCATGAGTTCGATTCCCGACCGTGACCTTATCTGTGTGGAGTTTGTATGTTCTCCCCGTGTTTGCGTGACTTTCCTCCGGGTTCTCCGGTTTCCTCCCACACTCCAAAAACATACCAGTAGGTTAATTGGCTGCTAACAAAATTAACCCTAGTCTTTGTGTATACATTAGGTAATTTAGACTGCAAGCTCCAATGGGATAGGGACTGACGTGAGTGACCGAAATTCTCTGTACAGCGCTGCGGAATTGGTGGCGCTATATAAATAATTGGTGATGATGACTGTAAGCACTCCCCGTACAATGCTGCAGAATATGTTGGTGCTATATAAACAAAGACAATGGGCTAGATTTACTAAACTGCGGGTTTGGACAAGTGGAGATGTTGCCTATAGCAACCAATCAGATTATAGCTTTCATTTATCTAGTGCATTCTACAAAATGACAGCTAGAATCTGATTGGTTGCTATAGACAACATCTCTACTTTTTCAAACCCGCAGTTTAGTAAAGATACCCCCTATAGCTTCTTAGACATGCAAAGTTAGTAAACTAGGTTTACTGATGTGCAGTTTGATAAATGTTTTGATATGATATGGTCAATTTTGATAGCAGCCAATTAACCTACCAGTATGTTTTTGGAATGTGGGAGGAAACCGGAGCACCCGGAGGAAACCCACGCAAACACAGGGAGAACATACAAACTCCACACAGATAAGGCCATGGTCGGGAATTGAACTCATGACCCCAGTGCTGTGAGGCAGAAGTGCTAACCACTAAGCCACCGTGCTGCCCATGATATCGGAGATTAATGAGATGTAGAATTACTTGGAAAAATGTAGTGTATAGCAATTAAGCTTGAGCTATTATTTCTCTGTCATAAACCAATTGATCACTATAATGTCATTTTTCAGTCATCTGAATTGATTTGGTCAAAGTGCAGGTACACCAGAATTATGCCATGTTACTGTCTGACAGACACAATGTACAATCAGTCTACTTTTCTTTACATAAGTTAATAGAGACAACAACTTTTGTTTAGGAGCACAGATACATTTTATAGTTTTCACTAAGGGCACACAAAATCAATTGTTGTAGAATTTGGTGAATATCAAATTATTTTGCAAAATATTGGGAGAAAAAATATATAGTTTGCTGCAATTTTAGCTTGCAATAAAATCACATAGCTATCAGGATTTGGATTCAGTTGGACATATACCAGTGATTCAAAAACAGACATAGATCCTCTGCACTCATCATGTACAGACTGGGGTGCAAAAGGGAGTTGCCCACATTGTATAGACAGAAAAATAGGGATACTCTGCACTCTCCAAACACATAATTAATGCTGTACTAAATACTGTTCTATATTAAAAACAGGAAATGTTAGTTCCACATATTGCAATATATTTTAAGCTGACCAACTCACGCCAAAGTCTTCCCATTAATTATGTGTTTGGAGAGTACAGAGTATCCCTGCACCCCAGTCTGTACATGGTGAGTGCAGAGGATCTATGTCTGTTTTTGTTTATACAATGTAAGTCCCATGACTCTTGCACCCCATTCTTTACATTAATTAATTCCAACTTGTGTCAGGTGAGTCCCAGGTCTCCCATGGCTGCTAGTGCTTGGGAAAGACTTGCCTTTAAAACCTGTGTGCAGGTAAGCCTTAAGCCTAGATAAAATAGCATAGCATTTGATCATGTTAGGACTGACCAGATTGGGAAGACTTTGGCGTGAGTTGGTCAGCTTAACATATATTGCAATATGTGGAACTAACATTCCCTGTTTTTAATATAGAACAGTATTTAGTACAGCATTAATTATGTGTTTGGAGAGTGCAAATACCAGTGATTCAGCTAAACCAAAGCTTTAAAATTTGTTTGAAACCCCGCTTGTAGTTTTACATGTTTTGAATCTGTAGGGCAATTATTTATATTTATATTATATTCATATTTACTCTTAACTTTTACCTTTAAGTCAGGATGTTTTGTAACTTCATCAATTATACTCTATGTACCTTATGGGTGTTGTATAGCTTGTTCAACTAGTATTGCTAGGGCCCTTGGGGAGTATATGTCTTTCTGGATGGGTACATTCGATCCCAAATAGCTGGGATCGATCTTTTGTTTTTCTGTAATGCTTAAGGGGCTTTAACTCTAAGTTGTTTTACTGGTTCTTGTTTTCTGTTCTAATCACTGACTATGATATATATTTTCTCTGTCCAGTTCCATGTTTTAGATGGCGGTGGAGGGTGGGTTACCTGGGGTAGGATGTAGAATTCTACGGCCACATTATGCTCCCACCTGTATGACCTCACAAGGTGTTCATAAATGCACAAAACTTTTCAGGAAATTTATATGGCAAGGTAGCTTTCATGCTCTATGCTCTATTCCGATATGTGATAAGTTTGTCTACTAGATCAGGAGTTCTTTGTTCATCTAGATATGAAAAATAAACTGTTTTTTCCACAGTGGCTCAGTGGTTAGCACTTCTGCTTCACAGCACTGGGGTCATGAGTTCAATTCCCGACCATGGCCTTAGCTTTGTGGAGTTTGTATGTTCTTCCTGTGTTTGTGTGGGTTTCTTCTGGGTGCTCTGGTTTCCTCCCACATTCCAAAAACATACTAGTAGGTTAATTGGCTGCTATCAAAATTGACCCTTAGTCTTTCTCGGTCTGCTTGTGTGTATGTTAGGGAATTTAGACTGTAAGCTCCAATGGGGCAGGGACTGATGTGAGTGAGTTCTCTGTACAGCGCTGCGGAATTAGTGGCGCTATATAAATAGCTGCTGCTGATGATGATGATGATATTCTTTGGTTCCACTGCTCCATCTACCTAATTCCCGACTCCCAGTTTCAGTTATTCATAATATTCTCTTTAGGGATATTCATAAAGCTTGGTTGTGTATAACCAAAAAAATAATAAATATTATCATTCTATTACAAAATATACTAAGATATGGGGTAATCCATCCTTTGCCCCAGTCTTGGACAATAAAGCATATTTAACATGGAAGGCTAAGGGTATAGAATTTATCAGAGATGTCTTTGACCCAGGGGTATACTTTACTCCTTTCAACAACTTAAAGACAAATTTACTCTTTGCAATTCCCAATGTTTTATGTAGTTACAGTTGCACCATCATATAATGTTATTCACTAAGGTTATGCTAACCTTGTCTGCTTCAGGTGTTTTGCTCCATTTTTCTAAGAGCAATGACTTTAGAATGACATTTTTATATAAAGACCTTGTTTACACTGATAACATGAAGTTGTGGCAGAATACCTACGATGCATGGGTCAAGGACTCCTTTGAATTGTCTTCTCCTGTAGACCTATATAAATATTTTGACCACACAATGAAATGGTTGCATTCTACCAGATTACAAGAAGTCCGCCTCAAGAGACTGAACAGAGTTTATATTTCTCAATCCCAATGGAAACATTATGCGGAAGAGGAAACTGGATCTTGTGTAAAACTGCTTCCGTCTCCTTCTTCCCTAACATTTGGTCATGCCGAAAAATAACCAAATTTTGGAACAATGTTCTAGTTTTCATAACTTTGTCCAGTGATCCTGTCTGCATTTTACTATGGAACTATGATAAATGGATTCAGTTTCTTCCTACGAGAAAATGTTAGCGATTTCAAGGTGTTTTTAACAGTCGTTCTTACAGTAGTTAAGAAAGCAAATCTCCGCAGTTGGCTTGATCCCCTACCACGCTTCCTAACTGATGTTAAAACTGAACTTATGGAAACTTTATATTTTGATGGACGGACGACCCTCCCGGACATTGAGAATGGAGTTGTCACATTCTATAGGAAATGGGGTCCTTTTATAGATATATTGGAGGAAGACATTCAAAATAATATATTAAATATGTTTGAATGCACTACTTGGGGCTAGATTTACTAAATTGCAGGTTTGAAAAAGTGGAGATGTTGCCTATAGCAACCAATCAGATTCTAGCTGTCATTTATTTAGTGCATTCTACAAAATGACAGCTGGAATCTGAATGGTTGCTATAGGCAACATCTCCAATTTTTCAAACCTACTGTTTAGTAAATATACCCCCTGGTATTTGCATAGGCATCTGGATGATGATTGACTTTATGTGTTTGTACATGTAATTAACAGGTGGTACTGCTATATGTCAATCCCCAACACAGCCTCAGGAGTTACTGCGGACTATGCCCCGCTAAGACATAGTTGCATTTTGATCCTTTTCCGCTACATTGTCAGGTGATTAGTTGATGTTAGTGGATGTTGTTGTGTTACTTTCATTCATTTTGTTGCCCCCCCCCCCCCCTCTTATGGGTGCACTTCCCTTACCCCAGGTACGCTCTTTCGTTTTCATCCTTCCGAAATTGTGATATGTATACGAATTATTACTGCAATAAGATATGATACTTTTATTTGTAACTTTGGGAGGTCGCTGCACAGTTCTTTTTATCTCTGTATTGTGACTTTCTGTTTGTATTTTCATTTTTGGACTGATACCCTTCCTTACTTTTGTTGAAAAGAATGATTAAAAAAAAAAAAGATGTTTTAAAAAAAATAAAATTATTTTGGTTGAATCCCAAACCGAATTATACATTTGTAATATAGCTAGGTTTAACCGATCTTAATTAAATAAACGTAATGTCTCCATTGAAGCATAATTACTGACCTACAAACTGTCATATCAGTCTGAAAAAGTCTATTAGTCTGAAAAAGACACAAGTCAATTAAGTTCAATCTTCCACTCTAATAACCCTGCACTATTAGATCAGCAGAAAGCAAAACAATAACAGCTATTGCCAAAATTAATTGGTGGGGGGAGTCCATAGTAACATTTCTGTATCTCCCTATGTATTAATGCTGTACTAACAGAGTACTAATTTTAAAGTTTGCTGTATCTGCAAAATGGAGCTATTTAGTTGCTACTGTTAGGCACAAGATATTTTTGTCACATTGTTGAAATGTCAGGGGACTGATAAAACTGCAGAAAGCAGTGTGACTGCATGCATTTGATGTAATTAAAATTCCTGTTTATGTGAATGGCCCAAAAATTGCAACAGGCTTTGACGCACTTTAGCACAGCAGTCCGACTAAACATTGCATGTGTTGCTGGTTCTGTTGGGACCTATTGGTTACACATTGTGAGGGTGAAATACTCTTTACTCCATGTTTTAATAGGACCCAAGACATATAAAAAGGATCTGTCACCAGACGGGCATTTTTTTAAAATAATTAACTATAAACTCATGAAAACATTTTTTCCCCAACCCTCACGCCCACCGGAGATTGGCTAACATGCTGCTTATGCTAATGAGAGCAAACAATGCGCAAGTTGATCTGCATTGCAGTGTACAGCCCCTTCATTGTTACCCCCTCCTCTAAGTCAAGATTCTCAGTGTTTAAGATAGGTCATACTTGCCAACTCTCCCTGAATGTCAGGGAGACTCCCTGAAATAGGGGTGATCTCCCTCACTCCCTGAAGAGTCTGGCATTCTCCCTGATGCTGAGCCAGTACAAGATGTGGTTGGCTTCGCCATCTGTGGCAGGATGACACAGTTCAGAAATTGTGTCCTATGTCCATGTATTGATGCCTATGGAGGTGGCCATTTTCATGGAGACCAAGATTTAATCAAAGGCTGACAGATAAGACAACATGACTTCAGTAATGGAGACAGAAATGTAAAAGACACTTCACTCTCTAGAGATTCAATAGCTGCTTTTCCTTAACGCATAGTTGCCTACTCTCCCGGAATGTCCGGGAGACTCCCGCATTTCTGGGAGAGCAGGGCAACCTCCCGGTTGCAACCCCACAATAGATAAGTGACAGGAGGGTGGGTCTTAATGACGCAAATATTGCATCATTTTACCCCGCCCCCTGCTGTAATTGTCCAAAATGGTGACAATCGTTTAGGGGGCAGGCCAAAATGATGCGATTCATCAAGCCCTGCCCCTGCGCGCCCATCTCCCCCGGAATCTCTCTGAATCCAACGAGGAAAAGTTAGCCAGTATGAGATAGGTAAGGACTACTGGGAGTACTGACATGAAGTGGGGTGAGGGGTATGGAGCTAGGATGCTATCCAGGGAGTTATTGGCATAATGAGCACATTTCTTACTGGTCCCTCTCCTGGGAAAACTCAGAGGTGGGACGTTTCTCTGAGTATCTAGATAGTTAAGAAAAAATCCCACACCATGCAGACAGGTCTTTCAGTAATATGACCTGAAGTGCTAACAGTAACTTACATATTTGCTGTAAGTGATATAATTAAATTTAGTTTGAAGTACTAAAGAGCCTGGACCTTCCCTGCAGGGTCAGAACACAAGGTTAACTGTGCTTGCTGAGAACAATCACTTGACCTGTCATTTAACAATTGCATGCCACAAATTATTAGCAGGCTTCTGCCAAGTTATCTCAATGCTTCCATGCCTTGGTTTCGACAGGCAAAATATTTGTTTTCTGTAAGCTGGTACAGCTTTTCTCTTATTGGCACAGTTGCTACATACACCTCTAGTATACACAGTTTCAAACTATAAACGATTGACCAGTTACTAAGTGACTGATAACTGCGCTGACTTGGTGTCATAAAGTCAAACAGTGAGTCACCCGGAGATAACACACTCCCTGATCTCACCCTCTGGAATTTTTTTCCCAACGAACAGGGTGGGGTTTGCCCAGTTTTTTTTCTTATATGCACCTTGGGATAATGTGATTTCTGCTCTGCGGCAATGAGAATATGGATTAATACTAGCAACTCAATAGGAAAGGGGTTAACAAACAAAACCACACTCCCCAATTCAATAGAAACGATTGAATGTCTGTAAGCGTACGTGGTTCTCTGGACTTTCACTTCTGGAGATATCAGAGGCTCCCACAAGAACAGCTCACTTCCCTGTTTGTCTAGGCTTGTTACTGTATGTGACCTATTATAGTCTCTTCTATTGTATTCCATATGTGCTAGCATTTAAAAAAAATGTTCAAGGACACTTTGCTGCTGTGCAGGTGCACCCATACACATGGCACACAGTGCCCGCGGTCTGAGGGTGCTACGGCCCAAAATGCAAGATGACCACAGTTTATGGTCGTACGACAGCTCTATTTTATTTTCAGTACTTCTCACGACATTCCGCAGATTGAGCAGAGAGACTGAGGTTAGAATCAGCGCACCAAGTTAAAGTGATACTATACAGCTGATCTAGTGCCCCCTCCCCCTTTTTCACTAATAGCCGTAGTGGATTGCCTGCGGCAGCACAATGTATGGATGTTCCCGTCGGCAGAGGCAGGCAGGCAGGTTTAACACATTCCAGATGGGTTTCTCTGTCTGCCTCTCAGCTGATGGGAACATTGTAACAGTGCGTGGCTGCAGGCAGCCCACCCCTGCAAGGGGAGGGGTGTGATGCCCCGATCGCTCCCCTTCCCCACCCCCTTTGAATTCGCCACTGAGGCTCTCCAGGTGTTGTGAAACTACAAATCTCAGCATGCCCTGGCAGCTATCATCTGGCTATCTACTATCTAGCTATCTTAGTGGAAACCTGTCATTTGCACACTGAAATAATTTTTTTCTCAGGGCTCCTATGTTTCTGCAGGATTGCACCCACAAATGTTTATAGCGCCCCACTTGGCTGAGACGTGTGTGTGAGCTGGATGACCAATAGAAAGCTCATACTTGCCAACATGGACAAGATGATTCCCGGGAGGTCCGTGGTGCAGGTGGGTGTGTGGGGGAAGAATCGCACCATTAGCCCCGCCCCCAAAACAGACATCACTACTCTGAACCAATAAAAACAGGGGGCAGGGTCACGATGCTGGGTCCATGAGGTCACTAGGTCCCGCCCCCTCCATCTAGTTTACACAGCCGGCCAGGATCGGGAGAATTGCCTGTTCTCCCGGGAGAACTCTCAGAAATTCGGGAGTCTCCCGGACATTCCGGGAGAGTAGGCAACTATGAGAAAGCTGCAATCTCTGTGCTTGAGGCTTAGTGATCGGCAGAGTCATACACCCATCCGCAGGGTCACAGAGCCCCAGATTTCAGACCTGGGAAAAAGGCTGCATGGAGCTAGGGTGACATATGCTGCTTTAATAATAATAATAATAATAATAATAAATAATAACAACAACAAAGGTAGTGCTGCATAATATGACAGTGTTGTACCCAGTGGTTGAAGCGTATGGAAATTTAGAAGTGATGGTATGGAAAATCTAATGTAAATGTAAATTAATGAAGTTTGATAATTTTACAATGAAGGCGGTAGGAGAAGTGGCGGTATGGCGTACTGTACCTCTGTATACACCTCACTTCTATCACTGGTGATACCAATATATTATAATTTTAATTAATTTAGCTTACATCAGTCATGCCCTTGTGACCCGGTACTTGCTGAGTCAGAGAGTATTCTGATATGTGAATAACCAACACCTGTTTATCTTATATTGTTATATTATCAGTGCCGTCACTAAGTGACTCAGGTAAATATATAAGTTCCCTACATAGTATAACATTTGCATTCTTCTATTTGTTTTTGTTGCTTTTTCCAGTGTAAACAGATGGACTAAATGTTTTCTGCCATCAACCTACGTGTGTCCTAGTATCCTACAATAGTTAGGACTATATGATAGAATACATTTATTGCTTATACATCATTTATTTCTGTTCACAATATTTATGGATGGCTTATGACTAATGGAAATATGGACATGTTTGTACAGCAGGACATGGGGTAAACTGTTGGAATTGTTTTAATGTGGTAAGATTCTGAGCCAGGATAGAGACTACAGGGTATATTAACTAAACTGCGGGTTTGAAAATCAGATTCTAGCTGTCATTTTGTAGAATGTACTAAATAAATGATAGCTAGAATCTGATTGGTTGCTATAGGCAACATCTCCACTTTTTCAAACCCGCAGTTTAGTAAATATACCCCTAACTGATTAATCATGGACCCCATCACCTGTGACCCTGTATATTTATGCAGAGACATCATATTGTCTTCTGGGGTCACATCCAGAAAGCTCAAACAAGTTTGGATACTGGTTCAAATTATTTAAAGAGTAGTAAGATTTTATACTGTAGGTAAGTTGCAATATACTGGGTTATAAATAATGAATATATTTAGTTAGTATAGTTAATAAGATCTGTCATATAAAATTTGTCTGGTTGAAAGGACAACCTGGACAATCCTAGTTGTCATTCCCACTTTAATAACTGTTCTTTTGAAATATACTTCTAAGAATTCTGTATGTTAAATCCAGATATCTGCATGTTGTAGTCTCACTGCTGGGAATGCAAACATTGGTGACTGATACCCACTGATCCCCTGCCAGGGTCTGAGATGTACAACAGATAAAAGTGCTTTGTACTGTACATTTGTTTAACTGTATCTTGACAGTGCTGTTAGCCAGTCCAATACTGCATCACTGTCTATTATCAAATGCTTAATATAACAACATCATGAACATTCTCATAATGGATTTGTCTTACTCTCTGATCAATTTGCCTGTTATATTATTTGGGGATTAAATTGTGTTTGATTTTATTATTATCTGTTCACATTTCACGATGAAAGGGTGACACATGATGCACTAAATTCACCAAGGAGGGAATTTTAATGGTGATAATGTCTTCTAGAGGTCAGTGTACGTCCTGTCAGAATCACACTGGGCTCCTCCACCCCCTGAGATTCCCAACATGGTTCCCTAGAGATGCAGGTTGAGAAAGGGAATTTATGGGGGTGGGTGAGACCTTTCTTGTAAATGGACATAAAACCCCCCACGTCAGAGACAAAGCCCTACAGTGAAAGTAGAGGAGCAGTAAGTGATTTGGCACAAATACTGGACCTACAGAGGGTACTACTGACCACAATGAGGAAATGTGCAACGTTGGAGGGATGTAACAGCGATAAGAGAAACTCCATGGATTGTGCTGACATAGCTAATAAGATCAGGGACTTCTCTTCCATGTCTGGGGCTGTCTGAAGAAGCGTGACCTGGAAAAAGGATTTTGTGTACCATTCTGTAGTACTAAAGGCGAGTTATTAAAGATACGTACATTGGGCATAGGCCACATTTGTTGCTGGCCCTGTCAAACTGATGACTGTAATGGGCTCACACTTGTGAACAGGTTGCAGTGTTCTAGAACACTGTGTTTCAGAGAACACCCTGCTCTGCTGGACAATGTTACAGTGTCAGGCAGGTGCACACTCTGTTTGTGTACTACCTGCAAAATTGGTTGTTCTGTGTTTCCTGGCTGCTGCCGTGTTGTGGACCTCTCTGCTAAATGCGGACCCAGCGGTGGGTAAAAGGACTACTCAGGGGTCAGAGTTAAATTTAGGGTGTAGATCAATAAATGTGGAGACTATTGAGATTACAGCAGCCCTTTCAGACACTGGGAACGATGACTGTTCCACTGACCAAGGATTGACATCGGGCACAGTGACATCCATACGCTGTCCCCCACAGTGCCAGTGTACAAGTACTCATGTCAATTGTTCTGGGGCTGGATTATCGGTTATTCCTCCTGCCAAGGATTGTCCGCCAGGCTTCATCACCATGTGAGTATCACTATGCTAAAATACCAGCACAATAACCGTTATGCTTTAGTATATACCCTAACCCCACTAATTGGGGTATATTTATACCAAGTTATCACTTTTATAAATATTTAGCAAATGCTCTGTCTGATTTTTTTGTAAGTATTACTTACTAACACAGTAAAATGTTAAATTAAATGTAACCGTCTGAATAACCCTTCCCTTTGCAACTGAGACTGTGAAACTCTACTATAAAGTAATTTTTGGCCAGGGTTCTGCTTTTTTATACCTTAGTATTCTGTAACCTCTACCAGAATGAGGGACATTTGTCACCTCATTCCACATTGGGCAACACAATTTTGTGTGTTCCCCTTGAGGAATTGGGCTTAAATGTTTCCAACTTTACAGCCGAATATTATCCGCATAGTTGCCTACTCTCCAGAAATGTCCAGGAGACTCCCAAATATTTGGAAGTTCTCCCAGACTCCTTGGAGAGCTGGGCAACCTCCCGTATACGGGCCACGCCATTGGGGAAGTTAGTGGGGTTATTCAAGGCATATTGGCCCTGTCCCTTGCTGTAATAGGCCGAATTTGGTTCCGTTTAGCAGAAGGTTGTGGTCTAATGATACGATTTGCATGACCACGCCTCCAAGATGCAGCATAGAGATCTACCCTCGCAGAAGCAACATCTCCAAAGTTGATAACTATGATTAACCGCCTTCGCCGCCAACTCCGTTAGTTGACTGTAAATTTTGCAAAATGCCGGTTTACAAACACAACGCGGAATGGTGCTCTGTGTAAAAGTGAAGCAAAAGTGGAAATGGATTTGTGCTAAATTTCGCCACAACTTCGCTTATCTTTCAAACTCTCTCTCCCTTCCCCACTGCACCTCCCCCCCCCTTCTCCTTCACACTGTGTAGCAATTAGCAATGCAGAAATGTTATCTGCAGTGCAGTGCAGCCTAGTATTTCCAGTCTGAGTAAGGGTACCAATCGTGGCAGAATTTGGAGAGAGAATTCTTGGAACTTCAGAAACTCTGAAACACACCAAGCAACAAAACAACTGACATCTATACCTGCAGATGCGACATCACTCTAATCATTGTGCACACAAATACACCCATAAGTCAACAGATTCTGCAGGCAGATATACTGCTAAATTACCTGTATAGTTACCATATATGTTACCATATATGTAGCATGTCTTGGTTTTAAACATTTGGCCCTGTCTCCGATACTAAACAACTGCACTGAAACACGTCTTACTTTCTGCAACCTGACTGTTTGTAACTTCATATTCTGTATGTGTTAGGGAACTCCACAGAACGACTCTTCTTATGCAAGACGCTGACATAACAAGTGGCAGGATTGCCATGGTGATGCCTCCTATCAAACATATATCAACATTTGGGGAAATGCACATAAATGTCGATTGAAGAAAATATGGATTTATTAAACACTTCAACTCCAAATTCAGTAAGACTGCTACAGTCACGCTAACATGTGATTTTTAAACGGCTGGCTACAGTGAGCATCTGATTATTCTCCAAAATGAATACAAGATCAAATCGCTGTAGATGAATGTTAACATCAAATTATAACATCACCATTTTTTGAGCTACTTACATTAAATTCACAGTGGTAGATTTTCTAAAGGTTCTAAAAAGGTGGAGGTGTTGCCCATAGCAACCATTCAGACTCTAGCTATCATTTCCCAGTACACCTCCCAACATTCTAACCTGCAGGATAAACATGTCCCTATGTGGGACAGTGGGATTGAGCCCTAAAATAGGGACACCTGAGATCAGAGGAGGAGTGAGCAGTCTGCACCATGGTCTCCCTCCTTCCTCTGCGGGAAAGAGGTGTGAGATTTCTTGTTTACTTCAATAAAGCAGGGTAAATAATTTTTAGGCAGGCCCTGTTATATACCAGTTGCTCTTTGTTTTTGGTTCCACTTACGCATTGTGAACAGATATTATCTCATACTTGCCAATTCTCCCGGAATATCCAAGAGACTCCCGGATTCCGGGTGGGTCTCCCGGACTCCCGGGAGAGCATGAAAGTCTCCCGCATTTGCCCACTTACTAGTGAAGTAGGCAGAATTCGGTCCAAAATGCCGCGATTCTCCGGAAATTGCAGCATTTGGCCCTGCCCCCGCTGTAAAATGTTTGTGGCATTACGTCACAGGGGTGCGTGCAAAATGAGGCGATTATTGTAGCCCCGCCCCCCACACGCCCACCTCCCCTCGGCAGCTCACGGACGCCAACTAGAAGAAGTTGGCAAGTATGCGTTATCTGTCATGGGGCACATTAAAAATGATCGCAATAGGTTGACTGATGGAAATCTCTGCAGAACTGCATTGTACCCGTTCCAGCCTTACACCTCACTGGTGGGACATCTGATCACCCATAAATCAAGATGACTTGTCAGTTTTGTTTGGTATAGCTGTAACAGTTGTTTATCTTACATTTATTCTTTGATTAAATAGATATAATGTGCAAAGTTCGGATTCTGTTATGAGGTGTTGGGCCTTAAACTGCATTAGGTTGCCCAACACATACACTCAACACATTAAATTCTCTGCAAAGCTGACAACATGCTTTATATACAAACACCCACAAACAGAGATCATGCTGTAGTAACAACTTTGAATAGAGAAGCACAAAGCAGCCACACAGTAATAGAAATATTTGCATTCCTTAGCATTCAAGAATAATGGATACATGATATCATCTCCCCGCAGACATAGGAAGTAAAAGGTTCTGGGGGGGAAAAAGGATTAGTAAAATAGGAGGTTAAATTAAGCAAACATCTTAATATGTGAGATCTATTCACAAGATAAGGAAATACATACACACCACTCCCTTTATACAATACATATCTCTGTAAACACATCCAGAGAATACATGCTGTATGAGACTGGCTCTGACACTGTTTGCCTGGTATTCGTGGTAATGTTGCCCGCAGGGTGTACACAACTATGGGTATCCGGGCAGCACTTGGGAAAGACCAAGAATGTCCTGACTTCTTTTACTCAGTCTATTCCCATGGCAATGTTAAGGGATCCTAGACAAAGTGTTCAGAGCTGTGGTCAGTCTCTTTTAACCTTTGAGTACTCATCATAAAATCTCAATGTGTAGTGAGCCTTAGTGGGGGAGGGGGACATACAGATCTGCAGACATGCAAAATAAAGTAGTAGCAAATCAAAGAATTGTGATGTATTTAAAAAGTAATGTTACATGATGGCAGAGATTTCACGGTGCAATCCCTTTATTCTGTGCATTCTCCATAACCAATCCCATAGACCCCTCCGGCTATGCAATTTGTACTAAACACATGACTTTTTTTGCCAGCTGATATATTTATGATGATCTATTAAATGTATATATTATACAGGCCGCTACTATACTATTTCAGCTGTACAAATTGACCCTTTGTGGCCGGATTTTTAGATTTTAGCTATATGAAACATGAATAAGGGAATAAATTGCAATGTATTGGATAGAAAATAGCACGTTGGCTAAGTGGTTAGCACTTCTGCCTCACAGCACTGGGGTCATGAGTTTGTATGTTCTCCCCGTGTTTGCGTGGGTTTCCTCTGGGTGCTCCGGTTTCCTCCCACACTCCAAAAACATACTAGTAGGTTAATTGGCTGCTATCAAAATTGACCCTAGTCTCTCTCTCTCTCTCTCTGTGTCTGTCTGTCTGTGTGTGTATGTTAGGGAATTTAGACTGTAAGCCCCAATGGGGCAGGGACTGATGTGACTGAGTTCTCTGTACAGCGCTGTGGAATCAGTGGCGCTATATAAATGGTGATGATGATGGTGATGATGATAAGATAAAATTAATTAGGGTGTTTTTTGTTTTGCAGTGATGGGATCACAGATTTGCTTTTTACTTTCAAAGCCACAATGATTTTGCACTAAAGGGACCACACATTATTATTGTCATTGATCACAGTGCTCCCCAGTGCCAAAGGGTGGGGAAACATACATAAACCAGGGACATACAAGGTAGACACAGATACTAAGAACATTGTGGTGTTGTTGACAGTACCAGAGATTTAAGGATAGGTGGTGACTGTAGGAGGAGAGGAGATAAAAAGCTCTGTTTTGGCCAGAGACCATGAATTTGCTCACTAATTGTATCTAGCTGTGTATACATAATACTGTGTATACATAATATACTGGTCAGTGTTAAGCTGGGTACACACTACAGAAATTTCCACAAACTTTATATGCCGAGCGATTTTACATGCGATCGATGGTCCATGGACTGCATACACACTAGGCTTGTTTAGGACGATAAAGGGAAGAGCGGACGTCCCTTTAGCGACTTTTAACAGCCATGTTGTCGTGAGCAATGATTGCAATTTTGTACACATCAGTCGGAAGTTTATACACACTACACAACGGAAACGAGATTGGAACGAAAATATTAAACAGTACGACCAACCAAATGAGGCGACAATCGTCCATTTGGGCAGACTTTCGACCATCGTGTCACTGCACACACTGACCCGACTTTTGAACGAGCGGTCGTATGTCGGCTGATTGAGCCGATTATTGGACGAAAACCGTGTAGTGTGTACCTAGCTTAAGTCCTATAAGATTTAACAATGTAAATATAATGGGCCTCCTCTCTCCATTTGGTTATTCAGATAATCAAAACAATTGTGACTAATAATCACATCATTTTGCTTTTGAGCCTGACTGGATATCCTGTTCTTAGAATTTAAAGTAACGTTTGTCTGTCTGGTTGGAAGTGGGCAATTATTTCAAGTCAGAAAAAAACTCATACTAAATAGTTGTATAATATAACCAACTCATGCCTAGTACATAGCTGCATAATACATCCACACTTCACTGTGTTCCGTCCAATCACTGTGCAGTATGCAGATTTTTATTACCATCGGGTTATGAAGAGATGATTGTTCCACATCACATTTTCAGCATAAATATGAAGAATAAAGAGAGGTTCAGTAAGATGTGTTCATGTATTCACTTGCACTCAGTCATTAGGAATTTGTAAAGGATACGGACATTGCTGGTCCCATTGTTTTTGCTCAGTATGTGTGAAAATAAATGTTCCACAGAGATGAATGGAATTTTTGTTGTTGATTCTTGTGATGCAATCATTTTACATCATTGCTCCAGTTTCGCCTTGATGTGCAAAACAGTTAACAGGAGATACTAATTGTAAGTGACAGACTCAGGACATGGACATGGATAATAATGTCTCTCCTTCAGCAGTAGAGGATGCACAGACTGTGGGTTATGTGCAGACAGGGCATTGGAAAAAATCAAGAACTGACTCGTTTGCTGCTACAATCCCCTGCCACCCCAGTGCCATGCATAGGAAGTGGGCAGGGAACTGTTGCCTTTAATTCTTTAATTTAACCTAATTTTACACTTTGAGAAACAGTCTCCGCTGTCACCTGGTGCTGTCACCCTCTTTCCGTCCACTTTCTAACCCCCACCTCTGTCTCGGGACTCAGCCGAGGCCAAGTGGACCCTGTGACCACCCAGTCTTCTCAGTGTCCTGGATGTGCTGAATGGTGGGCTAATCCTCCTGGGCGCACGGTCTCACTGGGGAATGATGTGCGTTCATCAGTGCATTCCATATAGGGAGCCAATAATGTGTCTAGTGTTTTTTTTTTCCAAGATGAAGACTATTAGCGATCTCGGGGGAACATAGCGGCACCTGGCTGATAATCACTGATGCCTGGTCCCCCAAGACTACACATTCTTCTATGTTTTGTCATTCTACTCTGCTCTGTATCTAGCCTAATGGGTAACAAGTAAGGCTCTTAAGCACTTTAGAGGGTGCAGGGTAGTCTTGAGACAGTCTTTTATAAATCTGGGGTGCAGGCATGAAGGATTCCCAGAAATCCATGTCCAATAAAAGGGGTACTAGGCTGCTGACCTTGGTGATCCACAGCTGTCTTTGTAAAATGCAAGACTAGATAATAGGGCCCCCTTTGCACCACCTGCATTGCACTACAGACCCAATCCATCAGGCGATACCAGTGCCAGAGTTGGCCTAGTCCATACCATAGCTGTTGGACTGCTTGCCAGTTGTTCTTCCTCTAGCCAAGTTTTTTAACAAGTTGATGTCAAGGGAACTAGCAGATCCAGATAAGAGTTTTTGCACCACATGACTGTGAGGTTAACCCGGTATCTTCACAATGACACTTCAGAGCAGTTTACCCCGTCTTTCAGGGAGATTTGGAGTTGTGAAAATCTTTTCCAACTTTGACACTCCAGAGTCACCGGATTCCTTTTTCTGAATGTGAAATCCTTTAAGGAACATAGATTGTCTTTTAAAATTCCTGTTTTCCACCTCTGATTTAGTGTTTAGGTCAGCTTTTGCAGCCACATAGGGGGGCTGAAGCCACTTGGGCAGAATATCTATTGGAGGTATTGTGAATTGGCTCTTTTAGGGGGCAGCTGATGCGGCTTGCCTCCAATATCTTTGACACATCCTCCTACATGTAGGACATGGCCCATAATTCTACTACACCAGTTGCTAGATCCCCAGCCATTTCACTGGTCACATAAAGAATCTTGGTCAATGGACAATGCTTTAAAACGGTCCCCGTCTTTGCCACCTTTTAATGGGAAGGTCCGATTCATGCCGATACTGGATAAGATAATCAAGGTCTCCTCTTTTCATTCCCTAAACAAAATATAGTCAAGGGATAATTTCTAGTCTTACTGACAACTGACTAGGATTCAAGGACTTGTCTCCTCCTCTTTAGCAACTCCTGGTCATAACCCTTCTCCATCTCCTGGATGTACTTTCATCAATAAGGGGTATCAGATATGCTCTAAAGAGCTCAATCCATACAAGTTGTTCACCATCCGGGTTCCCAGTGCAGGCATGTTTTTCACTTTACCATTAAAGAGTTGCTAAATGCTGCAGCCAGGAATTTTGTTCCAACCACTCCCTTGTGCCCAAGTGGTACAGATCCTTCCAACTTATTTTTTGACTATTTCAAGATAGAGTTGTTTTGTCAATGATTCAAGTCACGAGGGGAAGGGAATTTCTGGCATCCAGGAATTTCAAACATGTCTACCTTCATATCCCCATATGGGGGAACTCATAACACTTACGCTCCTGTACTTTCCAGGGAGCTCACATCCAGTTTCAGAAGCTTCCTTTTCGGTTTCTTGTCAGCTCCATGGGTCTTCACCATGGTCATTTAGACTAAATCACTAGCTACACTTCTATGGTGCCAGGTCCTATTTTCGTCATGGCTCCCCTTGATGGCATGGCTCTTGAATCCATGATTTTTATGTGTAAAGTGCTTGCCAACCCAGTCATTGAGACCAGGCTGCAGTCACTAAAGGATTGTTTTTCCTGTGACTTTTGTAGGATTGGAGATTTGCACTTCTCATGTATTTTTTGTCTCTTTACTGGGCTAATTGTTAGAAAGGAGCAGTGGAGTAGGGGAATTATAGGGAGGAGATGGAAAAGTCAGTTTTTGTTTTCTTCAAGTGTCCTGTCCTCTAGACACATGACACACTGTTCATCTGCCCCTACAGCCTCGTAGAAAGAATTTTAACAAAATGTGATGTCTCTTTATGTAGCGTTTACCTCTTTAGATTGGTTAAGACTAATTTTCAAGGCTTAATTTGTGGTGAAAAACACAGGAAAAACAATTTCACCACTTCTTTTGGTCTTTAATGTTTAAAGATATTTTTTTAATATTTCCCCAGCATATGTCACACATTTGTGAGTTCCACTTATTTTTCCCACTTCACTGAAAGAGAAATTATACCATAGGTTCACTAAGTTTGTGGACTTCCATGTTGATTGCTTGGTTCAGATAAAATACCAGTATATAATTTATAATTCTTCAGTACAATAGCCCTTTTTTAAGATCATTTTTTAGATTTATTTAGGTTTACATTTTCCATGGTCACATTGATGGCCATACATTAGGATTTTGGTGTATTATACCTGAAAAGTAGAACTTAGCCTAATTGCAATAGAAATATTATACAAACTGTCTTAATTTTCTAGGGATCTCTCAAGAAACCAGTTGACTTTTCTCCGCACCAGTGATCTGATTGGGCACCAGAGCATGAAGGAACTGTAAGTACAAAGGGGTTGGGGGATACTGAGTTAGAGGAGGCAGGATTAAATCCTGGTGGTGGTGGTGGTGGGGTTCTCCACACTGTAAGTCCTTATGTTCAATTCCTGGTCCACACTTTCTCTTGTGCAGCAATCTAAGTCAGAACCATATTTGGATCATTGATGAAGTGCGGATGAGCTCTCTACTCCAACTGCAGACACTGTGAGTGTTAGGATACATCGTCCTGAGGAATATAAACTAAACTCTTTACTTATTTATGTTTTTCCTTCAGTTTCCCCATACTATTTTTGTTTATGTTTATCATTTTCAAAAAAATGTCCTACCCTTCATCTTCATTCCCTTAACCTTGCTCTTCCTAACTATCCATTTTTTCTAGGTCTATCGTACACTTTGGGCCTGATTCATTAAGCATCTTAACTTAAGAAACTTCTTATTTAGGTCTCTTGGACAAAACCATGTTACAATGCAACGGGTGCAAATTAGTTTTCTGTTTTGCAAATAAGTTAAATACTGTCTGTTTTTTCATGTAGCACACAAATACTTGATAGCTTATTTGTACACTGAAATTTAAAAGTTGATATTTGTGTGCTACATGAAAAAACAGACAGTATTTAACTTATGTGCAAAACAGAAAACTAATTTGCACCCCTTGCATTGTAACATGGGGCCTGATTCATCAAGGTACGCAAACTCATACGCATTTGCTAAACGGGACTTGAGCTACGTAAAGCACCACATACGCAGCGCAAACAGAGCAGATATGGCACTCAAAGTCAACTCAATCTCAAACTCCAGCGCAAATATAACGGTTTGCGTCACTCAAAGTATGAAACACAGATGCGTATGCGTTTGCTTACCTTGATTAATCAGGCCCATGGTTTTGTCCAGGAGACTGAAATAAGAAGTTTCTTAAGTTAAGATCCTTAATGAATCAGGCCCTATGTTACTGTTTTACCCTATTTCTAAATTTTACACTTCTCAATTTCTTTGATGCATACCTCATCCCCACTCCTATTACTCTGTTGTAGGGATCTTTCTGGCAACCGTTTGCCATGTGGGTGTCCTCTGCACCATTTTCTGTCCCAGCTGGCAAGGGGAGTGAAGCTAATCATGGACCAGGAGATAGAACGTTGTATTGCTGGCTCCCGTTTACACTGGCTTCCTTGCGGTAAGATACACCTGATATACTAGACTGAGTAATAGTCTTAGAGGATATAGACACTCCATAGTTCATCTTAAAATGTGTTCCCAAACTCTGCCACAAGTGTTTTATTTTTGTAATTATAAAACTTGCCATTGTTCTTCCAGTCTCTAGATCATCTCCCACTAATCACTGTCTGGCTTGACATTGATTTTAGATTGTTTTGGTAATGGCTTAGAATGGCGCTGTAGATTGTCCTGGCACCCTCCATAGAGTCATAGCAGGTCATAGCGCTAGTTTTGTTTAGCTTAGTTGTGAGAGATGGGCCCATACATATTAGTTATAATATCATCATCATCATCATCATCTATTTATATATCACCACTAATTCCTCAGCGCTGCCTGTACAGAGAACTCACTCACATCAGTCCCTGCCCCATTGGAGCTTCCAATCTAAATCCCCTAACACAGCTTTTGTGTTTGTAAGTCACACTACGTTGGGTTCATTTCTTCTTGAATATGTGAACAGCAGCTGGAGTAGGCAACATTCTTTATTACAACATAAGTTACCTGAAATGATAACATGGCTGACAGACAGGACAGGAAGCAGGAGGGAACAGTATACAACATGCCTCTTAAACCTATAACTAGATATATCACTTCTCCATTCTTACCTAAACATTTCCCCAGACAGAACAATTTAGACAAATGAAAAACATAACTACTAAGTTAACTATTGAATAAACGGTTTATGAATCTGACATATCATAGTCCTTGAGCCTGGAGGGTATATGAGTAAATCTTGCACTACTGGTTTGGGCAGTTTCCGTCAAATTTCACATTTTCAGATTCTGGTAGTTTCTGATTTGTCACTTGATAACTGTGGTGAGAGTATATCCTGCTCGCCAGACAAGTTCGTCCATGGTTATCATTCCTTTCTTGGGTGCCTTTTATTTTTAACTGCCACACTATCCTGGAGACAGCCAGTGCCTGATTCACTAAGGAAAGTAAAAAAACATGAGTAACTTTGCACCTTGGCAAAACCATGTTGCATTGAAGGGGGAGCTACATTTAAAACGTGATGGCAGATTTATAGTTGGGGTAGGGCATGTACTAGATCAACTTTAAATTTCAGTGTAAAAATAAAGCTATCAAGCATTTCTGTGCTACATGAAAAAACAACCTGTATTTAACTTATGTGCAAAATAATAAACTAATTTGGACCCCTTGCATTGCAACATGGTTTGTCCAGGAGAAAACGTACTCCTTTTTTTGCCTTAATCTCCTTAATGAATCAGGCCCCCAGTGTTATTTGGAATAGGCACCTCATCTACCAGGATTAGTTGTATCCTGCAGAGTCGCTTCCAGTTCATAGGTTCCGGCCGTCACCAAGGCAATGGCCAGGGCGCTCTCGCAGACAGCCCCGCGTCCCGGCATTAGAGACAGCTGGGCACAGGTGCTGATTAAATTAATATCTATGGACAGCCTCAGGTGGCTGATTATTATCTCTCAGCACCTCTGTATTCTGATTGGGCAGTCTAGGTATTTAAGGCAGGGAGGGCTTAGCCTCCCTGCTGGTTATAGCATTATTCTCCTGATAGATTTCCTGTTTTGACCTTGGCTTTGTTTTGGACCCACGTGAACTCTGATTGCCCCGACCTCTGCTTGTTATTTGGATATCCCTCTTTGACTACTCTATTTGCTTTGGACCCCTGAACTTGGCTTACGTCTGACCATCCATTATCATCTGGACTCCCTCCTCCGGCCTTGTCGCTGCGGTTTTGTTAATAAACTTGCACTACAATAGTGTTAAGACCTGGGGGCATCCGAGTACCTGTGAGCACATCAAGCTCTACGGGAAAGGCGGCTGCTATAGGCGAAGACCTCTACTAGTTATGTAAATTTATTACAAGACTGGTCAGCCTAACACAAACAAGGTGTTTGACTTTTTGTATCATATGTTCAGCTTGCCTACTAAACTGGGGACATCTAACTTGACTTCCTACTCTTTTGTTAATGATTGCATTGCCTGGCTAGCAAAATGTACATGATCTCCTATCAGGTTTTTTTTTGGGAATCCCATGATGTTGATAGTGATACATGTCTTCAGGATGGGCCCCACGAGACCAAAAGTTCCCTTATGGGGTAAGGGTCTTCAGTCCCCCCTTCGGCACAAATCTAGGGGGGGTCTCTTTTGCCCCGGGTTCCGTCAAAGCTTTTCCCAGAGCACCAGAACTTCTCTACACCCCCCCACCCCGGCCAAAATGGGGGGACTTCCGAGAATTCAGGGTGGTGGAAACCTCAACGCCACACCACCGCCCCTAGATCGTGGGGAGGAGTGCATATGGGTCATCCGCACCAGCCAATCCATGAAAAAGTCCCAAAAATAATAAGTGGAGGTGACAAACAAGAAGTGAGTAAGTAAATAAATTAAGTGCTAAATGGATATGGCCCTGACCTATGGCCGGGCTTAGTATAAAAATTGCTCTTGCCCAGACCGAGGCAAAGGAAGCGAAGTGCAGCAAAAGAAATGTTGGGGAAAATGTGTTAAAAGCTGTGGTTTACCATCCCCCAATGGTATTCAGGCACCACTGATTCTCTACACCAGGGGCACATAGATCCCGGGGTGTCACAGCTGCCCTGGCCCCTGGCTAGTGGGCCAAGGTAGCCTGTCCATGATAAGAGGGCCCTTTCTCTCACCCTCCTAGGACAGAACTACACTTGATCTTAGCCAAAAGGCAGAGAAGCGATGTAACCAATCATGTACTTCTGGCATGTGTTGGACTTCTCCAGAGGGCTGGCATTGTATTTCCTTCCCTACCACTACCTAACTTAAAGGGGTAAATGCTCCTAATATGAAAAATGCTTATGACACAATTTGGGAGCACAAACTAAATTTTTTTTCAAACTCGATATTCACTTTATCTGAACTGTTCTTCAGGGACGCTCCATCTACATCATGTAATATACCCAACACACTACCATGGCTCTTCCCTCAATGTGTAGTCTAAGTAATTGTTAATGTATGCCCTGTACTCCATTCCCTCTTGTTTTCCTGTCCCTGTGTGACACTCTTGTTATTCCTTTTCAGCGGAGCGCTATGTCTCATGTGTTTGGGGCCCCACAGACTTTGTTCTACATTATGCTCTGGTGACCCCTGTTCCTTTGTCCAGTGATGCCTGCCTTGCTCTTTGTTTTCGTCATGGCTACTCTTATTACGGTAGAGAGGACTTGCAGCGATGCCTATGTGGCTCCATCACAACAGATCTCAATGATCCCTGCATGGAGGTGTGCTCAAGGAACGGGGATGACCATGAGTGCAATAAAACTATCATACAGGATCTTCATTCTGTCCAGGTGAAACCAACAACTTAAAATTTATAGTCTTTCTAAAAATAATAATTTATTATTATGATCATTATCATGACCATCATAGCCATCACCATCATAGCCATCACCATCATCACCATCATAACATCACCATCATGACCATCATAGCCATCACCATCATACCCATCACCATCATCACCATCATAACATCACCATCATGACCATCATAGCCATCACCATCATCACCATCATAACATCACCATCATGACCATCATAGCCATCACCATCATAGCCATCACCATCATCACCATCATAACATCACCATCATCACCATGACCATCATCACCATGATCATCCATTTATTGTTGATGAACAGCTTACAAATTCAAGTGCTATCTGTGTGTCATGCTTCAAAGTAAGTCACAGCTATGGAGCCCAGGATGTGATAATATAGGTGTTTATTGATCAAAAAACAGATAAATAGTACAAACCAAATAATGCTGAAACTGCACAGGAATATCAGAGATGACTGGATACTGGTTGTAAGGAATACTATGGAACTTGATGGAATAGTTAGATGAAGAGAGATCCGGAGTAGTGATATGAGGTCCGAGTACATAGAAGAACCAGGAGACAAACCAAAGGGGAAGTCAACGAAACAACAATGACCAGCACAGGAGAGGGGGAGAGGCAGGTATCAGTTGGGCACACCCAGGTGCAGGAGATAATTGGTGCAACAAGTTCACCCCTAGTAATGACAAAGGAGAAAAGGTACAATAGCAGCACTTCTGGTGAATAGAGGTACTGCCAGACAAACATTAATATAACAAGTCCAAGATCCTGGAGGCAGGGGCTGCCAATACAAGCAGCATGCAATGCAGAAAGCTGCAGGTAGATCCTGACAGTACCCCCTCCCTTTAGGGCGGATTCCAGACGTATTACCAAAAGTGATTACAATCGTCGGAGTCATAGTCCACAATGGGGAGTCCGACCGAGAAGTCCTTCTCCATGGGTGGGAAGATGAAAGAAATCATGGCACAGGATAGTTGAGGCACAGCAGGTCCTCCTCTCTTCTTTCGCCCTCTGTTTTTATGGGATCTCCTCAGAATAGGAGCCTGAACTAACTGGGTGGAACACAAAGATAGATCTTGGACTGAGGTGATAATACCGGATGCACAGGTGACTCGCAAAATGGCACTGCAGGAGATGGTGTAAACTTGAAAATTACCGCCTCAACAAAGAGTTGCAAGTCTGATAGGATAGGATGGTTAGTCTCTAGATAGGAGTTTGCCCATTCCAAGGCTTCTCCTCTAGAATGAGATAACAAAAGCAATACCTGTCTCTTTGGATTATTAATGAATCTAGGTATGGAGGGAATATAAGAAGCACAAAACATCAGAAGGGCACTAAGTTGAAAGGTGCCCCTGAAAAGTAGGTGATGGTTCGAACGGGACACCGTTGGCAGGAGAATGCTCAGACTGGACACCATCGGCAAGGGACGGCTCGGAGTGGACACAATTGGCAGAGGGCCCGGACTGGGCACCCTTGGGCCGGATAGCACTGGGAAAAGCCTTGGAGGGGACAGCACTGGGAGACACCTCGGACCGGACAGCACTAAGTGACAACTTGGGCTGAACGGCATGGAATGGCAACTCGGGCTGCACTGCATGGAAGGACAACTCGGGTGAACCGCATGGAAGAGCAACTTGGGCAATCCGCATGGAAGGGCAACTCCGGCTGAACCGCGAGGAAAGGCAACTCTGAACTGGAGGCAGCGGTTGACAACTCTGAGCTGGAAGCAGCGGTTGGCTACTCAGAACTGGATTCAGCGGCTGGCGACTCGGAACTGGAGGCAGTGGCAGACACCTCGAAACTGGAGGCAGAGGCAGACACCTCGGAACTGGAGGCAGAAGCTGGCACCTCGCAACTGTATGGCACCTCAAAAATGGTGGATGAAACTGGCACCTCGAGACAGGCGGACAAAACTGGAGCCTCTAGACAGATGGCCGGAGCTGGCACCACAGGACAGGCAGCTGGAACTGGTGGACTAGGCCTCATCCCAGGGAACAAGCTGTAATGTGGGAACAGGAAGTGAAGCACAAACAAATCCAGAATGAAGAGGGGAAAAAACAGAAGATGGTTCTGTAGGCTGTCGTGGTATGCGGAGAGGACAGTCTTGTAAAAACTGTATATTACTGGCACGGAAGAGACATAGTTTATTAGTTCTTCTGCGTTGCCGCTCCTCTTCGGTCAGATGTGGGAAAGAACACCTGGGAACCTGGAGTTTGTTGCACCATAGTTCTTGGTAAACAGTAAATTTGTAGTAGCACTATTAAGAGATGATGTTTGCACTGGTTCAGCAGCAGAGAAGGTTGGATGAGACAAATCAACAGCATCAGAACTTGGATAGACAAAATCTAACAGTCTCTGGAGTGGGTCCATAAGTAAGGCAAAAAATTGAGCCAACTGAGAGCGTAGTAAAATTATGTCTGCTTGTAGATTCTGTAGCAAAGGTAGTGCAGTAATTAGTGAGGCAGACATGTTGCAAGAGGAAACAAATGAAAAACAATTGCAGAAAGAGTCCCAGGAGAAAATCTGAAACAGGATCTTTCACACGACTCCAAAGCTGTATTTTTGGCTGGTCATACTGTCACGCTTCAAAATAAATTTACAGCAATTGAGCCCGGGATGTGATAAAGAATATA
Organism: Mixophyes fleayi; assembly: GCF_038048845.1. Taxonomy (NCBI): domain Eukaryota; kingdom Metazoa; phylum Chordata; class Amphibia; order Anura; family Limnodynastidae; genus Mixophyes; species Mixophyes fleayi. The sequence continues at coordinate 196,614,442 of NC_134407.1, read as the reverse complement.
GGTGTTTATTGATCAAAATACAGATAAATAGTATGAACCAAATAATGCTACAACTACAGAGGAATATCTGAGATGACTGGATCCTGGTTGTATGGAATACTGTGAATGCAGGTGGAATAGTTAGAAGAAGAGAGATCTGGGGGTAAATGTATGAAGCTCCGATTTCTGCAAGTCGCTGGAAATCACTGACTTTGCAGGGGAAATTTAAAGCGGCGATGGCTTGTAAAGGCAAGTTTGCGTGAAATAGCTCTACGCATGTACAGATATAGACCTAACGCCAATGAACGCAATTGCATGTACGCAAATGACACTATTGCCTATGACATTAAGTGCAGAACAAGGGTGGGATAGGACGGACAATGTACTCTAAGGTCATGCCTACACAAATGCTACAGAGTCCTGGGTTTCTCTTAAGTACCAAGCGCCAACTGATAATGATGACAGGCATGGCATAGTTTTTGTTTCAAAAAGTACACGTATGCGTGGCACTAGATAGCACAGAACATGTGTATGCAAGTAAGATAGATTATAAATAATGCATTGTATGTGCATTAAGGACATCTTGATTTATGTATTTCACCTAAAACAATTATAAAAAATATATATTTTTTTAAAACAACCATATTTTTTATTAATGATTACACTGTTTACAGTTGTTCATTTATCATCATCAACATCATCATTTATTTATACAGCGGCAGCAAATTCCGTAGCGCTTTACAATAGTGAACAAACAGTAATAAAACAATACTGGGTAATACAGACAGACAGAGAAGTAAGAGGTCCCTGCTCGCAAGCGGACAATCATTTTATTTTGTAATACAATGTTTTTTATAATGTTTGCATTCTGATGTGATCTTATATTGCACATATGCTTGTGTGTATACCATACTGGCCTACTTTGGAGATCTCCCTTCCGGAAGGGGACAGCTTTATCCTGGGGGGCATGACCATGCAAATCGCGTCTTTAGGCCATGCCCCTCTGCCTCACCATACCAATTTCATCCTATTACTAATAGTGACATCCTAGCTTCGCCCCCATCCACCGCTAACGAAGTGGGTAGGATGCCGGAGGTTGCCCTGGTCTCCTGGGAGTCTGAGAGAACTCCGTAAAATTCCAGAGTGTCCCGGACAGTCCGGGAGAGTAGGCAACTATGGTGTATACTGCACTCTGTTCTGTCTGTCAACATACGTCAAATACCGTTTAGGCAGAGCATACTTAGACCCAGATTCAAATCAAACGCATCTTGAGATCCACTTGGATTAGAATACGGTCAAAACTATGCTCAATATGCCATTTGTGAATCACTATATATGTAACTACAGACGGCTGAGCATTATTCAATCTGTGCCATGTTTTTCTTGCAGGTAACAGTTTCCCTGTCAGCCTCATCACACTACTCTGTGTTCCAGTTTGCTGACTTCCTTGCAGTGGCTTCTGTCCCAGTCACACACTTTATGTGGGAATTCAAGGATGGAAGCGAACCTTCTATAACAACTGATGGAGCTGCAAGTCACAAATACAGTCTGCCTGGGCAGTATACAGTAAGAGCGAAAGCAGAGGGGCAAGAACCTGGAGCAGAATTTATGGTGACTATGACAGTGGCTGTAGACGTAGCAGAGCTGCATTGCCCTCTAGTGGTAGAAACAGGGCAAAGCTTGGAGGTGTGGCTTGAGATCAACCAGGGCACAGATCTCCAGGCTGTTTATGGGGTCCAACAACCAGATGGCCAACATCTGACAGGTAAGAAAATGCATCAATAGTTCCAAATATATTTGCAATAAAATCGTTTGACAAAGTTCTATGTTGCCCATAACTTCTCCACCCCCCAACCCCCTCCACCTTTAAAATTGAATTATTTTCTTTTGTCAAGTTCCTGCAATAACCATCCATATTTCTGCTTGCACTGAGATTTAATAATTGCATCTAATTTTACTTATTGTTTAGAATGTATCTCAGGTATGCAATATTTTTTGTTTTGTTTAATCCAGTGTGGTAATTTGGAAAATCTTTACAATTGTCTGTATAATCAGAGATAGTTTTAGACAAAATGGGCAGAAGTCATGATGGGGTTCTCCTATGCCGTGAATGCTGGACCAACGTGAAATTGTACAGTATAATTTTAGCTATCACATACTACCCACCAAGTTAATGGAGGTTAAATTTGTCTTTTTTTGTGAGGCCCCTGAAAAGCCGATGAATAAAATAAAAAATTGTTTTATTTATATAAATATTAGTTTTCAGGATCTGAATATATTTAAGATAATGCAGTGCATTCTAGTGACACTATACAATACACAGAGCATTCTAGTGACACTATACAAAGCAGAGCATTCTAGTGATCTTTACATAGAGCATTCTAGTGACACAAATACAAAACACAGAGCATTTTAGTGACAGCTATACAATACACAGAACATTCAATTGACTGTATGTAATACCCATCACATTCTATGACTATGTAATACACAGAGCATTCTAGTGACCGCTATGCAATACAGGGAGCATTATAGTGACCACTATACAACAAAGAGAAGATTCTATTGACCTCTATAATATACAGAGAGCACCTTAATGACCGATATACAATACAGAGAACATTTTAGTGACCCATTTCCCATACAGAGAACATCTTAATGACCAATATACAATACACAGAACAGTCTAGTGACTGCTATGCAATACATAGAAAATTTTAGTGACCCATGTACAATTCAGAAACCATCTTAAAGTGCCCCCAACCCTCCTGAGTCACACACTATGCCCTCCCAACCATCCTCTTGTCATATATTTTAATCCCACCTCCTCTTCCACTACCTCTCACCTTCCTTTGTGCCACCCAGCCATTTCCCCGCCCACACCTGGAGCAGTATCTCCCTTATGGGGGCAGATGAGAAAGAGGAGGGAATTGTTGGCCCACAATAGATAACCACCTTAAAGGGCAAAAAAATCAATTATATTAGCTCTGTCTGTTTTCTATTTAATATACATTAAGAAGTTACACAGTTAGGCTAAATGCACATATGTCATTTTTTTTCCAGTAGACGGGGGATGCAGACATGCTAGGAATCATTAGTCCTTTTGGGAAATGTCATCATACATTACGCAGCAACCCCCCAGCATACATTACACAGCACCCCCCCAGCATACATTACACAGCACCCCCCCAGCATACATTACACAGCCCACCAGCATACATTACACAGCACCCCCCCAGCATACATTACACAGCACCCCCCCAGCATACATTACACAGCACCCCCCTCCAGCATACATTACACAGCACCCCCCCAGCATACATTACACAGCACTCCCAGCATACATTACCTAGCACCCCCAGCGTACATTACACAGCACCCCCAGCATACATTACCCAGCACCCCCAGCGTACATTACCCAGCACCCCTAGCATACATTACACAGCTCTCTCCAGCATACATTACACAGCACCCCCCAGAGTACATTACACAGCACCCCCCCAGCGTACATTACACAGCACCCCCCCAGCGTACATTACACAGCACCCCCCAGCATACATTACACAGCACCCCCAGCGTACATTACACAGCACCCCCAGCATACATTACACAGCACCCCCAGCATACATTACACAGCACCCCCCTCCAGCATACATTACACAGCACCCCCCCAGCATACATTACACAGCACTCCCAGCATACATTACCTAGCACCCCCAGCGTACATTACACAGCACCCCCAGCATACATTACACAGCACCCCCCTCCAGCATACATTACACAGCACCCCCCAGCATACATTACACAGCACTCCCAGCATACATTACCTAGCACCCCCAGCGTACATTACACAGCACCCCCAGCATACATTACCCAGCACCCCCAGCGTACATTACCCAGCACCCCTAGCATACATTACACAGCTCTCTCCAGCATACATTACACAGCACCCCCCAGAGTACATTACACAGCACCCCCCCAGCGTACATTACACAGCACCCCCAGCGTACATTACACAGCACCCCCAGCATACATTACACAGCACCCCCCCAGCGTACATTACACAGCACCCCCCAGCGTACATTACACAGCACCCCCCAGCGTACATTACACAGCACCCCCCAGCGTACATTACACAGCACCCCCCAGCGTACATTACACAGCACCCCCCAGCGTACATTACACAGCACCCCCCCAGCGTACATTACACAGCACCCCCAGCGTACATTACACAGCACCCCCAGCGTACATTACACAGCACCCCCAGCGTACATTACACAGCACCCCCCCCAGCATACATTACACAGCACCCCCCCCAGCATACATTACACAGCACCCCCAGCGTACATTACACAGCACCCCCAGCGTACATTACACAGCACCCCCAGCGTACATTACACAGCACCCCCCCCAGCATACATTACACAGCACCCCCAGCATACATTACACAGCACCCCCAGCGTGGAGTGCTACTGGATACATTAATTGGTAGAGAAGATATATACTTGAACAGGTTCATCAGACATCAAAAAGAATATATATTTATCCACCTTTTTGCTGTGAAAAGGACTATATAAAACTTGAATCATGTGTTGAGGTTGGTGAGAATCTTTGACACTGAGATGTAGACTCCTGTAGCAGTTGGGGCAGCACGGTGGCTCAGTGGTTAGCACTTCTGCCTCACAGCACTGGGGTCATGAGCTTCATTCCTAAGCATGGCCTTGTATGTGTGGAGTTTGCATGTTCTCCCCATGGGTTTTCTTCTACACTCCAAAAACATACTAGTAGATTAATTGGCAGCTATTAAATTGACCTTAGTCTCTCTCGGTGAGTGTGTGTATTAGGGAATTAAGACTGTAAGTTCCATAAGTTCCAATGGGGCAACTGATGTGAGTTCTCTGTACCGCGCTGTGGAATTAGTGGCGCTATATAAATAGCTGATGATGGTGACGATTGGAGCAGTGCCTGGTCCCAAAAGGCAGTAATTAAACCTGTTACTTTGTCTCTAGGGTGGGCTTGGGGTCACATTAGTAAACTGTGTCTAGTCCATCTGATGCCCCGGGACCATATGGCAAGCAACCATTGCAATCCCTCCGATAAATGTGATTGCCTACTTTGTCTTTTTTTAAATGGTTTTGAAGAATCTCATAGTCAACCATAGCCAAGTAAAGAACTGTGGGCCTGATTCATTAAGGAAAGTTAACCAAAAAATTGAGTAAGTTTTCTTACTCAAGTTTTCTGGACAAAACCATGTTACAATGCAAGGGGTGCACATTAGTTTATTATTTTGCACATAAGGAAAATACTGTCTGTTTTTTCATGTAGCACACAAATACTTGATAGCTTATTTGTACACTGAAATTTAAAATTGATCTAGGACATGCCCTACCCCGACTATAAATCTGCCATCACATTTTAAATTTACCTCCCCCTCCAATACAACATGGTTTTGCCTTACTTACTTACTTTTGCTTAACTTCCCTTAATGAATCAAGCCCTGTAATACTAATTCAGCCTCAAATTAAATATTCACACCTACAGCAGATCACCTGGGATGGAAAGATGGAAATCACTGTGAAAAAATATCTTTAGGATGCTCTCTGCTGCTTGATGACATTGTCAAACATGTGACTTTATTCATAACATTATAATATACAGTATACATATGATACATATTATATATCAACAACAATAAACAGTTCGAGTAGGTGAACACAACATGCAACTCAAAGCTCTCCTGCTGACCTTCAGATGACTAGAACAATGGCAGGGGTGGTCAATAAAATTTATTCAGCAGAAACCGAAGCGTGAGAGTTTCTGCCCTTTCTGAAGCCCACAACAATGGAACAAGGAAGCATTTCATAAAGGAAGGGATCGGAAGTGAAATGCACGAAAAGCAACTATGGGAACAGCATAAAAGTGATCAATGAAAACAGAGTAACTTGTACATGTCTGATAGCCCTGCGCAGAAATAAATTATATATCCAATGTGATACAATGTAACAGATTAATTAATGCACATTATTAACTGTACTAACGTAAAGCATATACCAAACCTGATACTTTATGTCAGTCTGGCATTCATATCTGGGATATTAAAAAAATTCTTATAGCACCAGATAAACAATAGTGGGTGATCGACTTGACGGTTCCCTTTCCCAGTTTAAACAATCAGAGTCACTAATGAGCCAGAACTCAAATATCGGAAGCTCCTTCTTAAGGGCTGGTACCGACTCGGCAAGCTGGTGTTTGCATTGACCTCAGGGAGCTGATATGGCTATTTTACAGGATAGGTCTGGAGTCAGCTCTTAGTTTCTTTTGGTACCGGACAAAGACTTAGCTCTGCTAGGTATGGGGCACACATGGGGCAGGTCAACACATCACATTTCTATACCTGGAACTTTTAAGAATTCAACCAGATATATATAATTCTCATTGTAGGTTAAAGGGGTCCCAGATGGGTTCAACGTGCATTGAAAGTGCCTTGTAGCCACGTCTTCCCACGCTTGGTATTCTGCTTTTTATGTTTATTTGTATTTTTATGTTCATTTCCGTTTATTAGAGTTCCTAGAGTATTATTATTATCAACTGTGATTCGTTAACTATGCTGCAATCTGCATTAAATATGGACCCACTGGGAACAGTATAACATAATCAATGCAAAAAGAGAAATGTGTACTTGTCTGATAGAACTGAACACCAATAAATTATATACCCAATCAGATACAACACAACCGATATAATTCATGCAGGTAATTTACTGTGCCAATCAAAAGCATATATCAAAGCCGATAATTTCATCTGTCTGTCATTCATATCTGGTACAGTCATAAGTTCATATACTAAACTAACATGTGGGGTAGATTGATCAAACGTTCTAAAAAGGAACAGTGGCGGTGTTGCCCATAGCAACCATTATAGCTCTCAGTTTTATAGAATGTACAAGAAAAATGACAGCTACAATCTGATTGGTTGCTGTGGGCAACACCTACACGTTTCCCTTTTTACAAGTTTTGATAAATTTATCCCATAAACACATATCAGGAACATAATAAAACATAATCATGATTATGGCCCTTAAGCCAACTGATATTTAAACTGTGATGTTCCAGGAGAGTAGCCAGTTATGACCTATGTATGCAATCAAGCAACTAAAGTTGTTAGTGTAGCCCTCGCCTTACTTTTACTGATTATTGAATAGAGTAAGTGTAGTAATCACTTTGCCTGTTTTGACAACTGAAGGAATCAATTCCATCTAAAACCAGGATTTCATTGGAATGTCATTGGAATGCATTAGATCTCAGTGTTTGGATTGTTATGGATTTCTCCATCCCAGATGAAAGATCTCAGGCCTGTATTAGCATAATACTGATAATGCTGTCATTGTACTTTCTTTCAGACGAGTCCTCCTGTCCCCGCGGGGGAAGAATCTTCCAGAGTAATTTGCGCTGTTATTGGTTAAATCAGGTGAAGGAGCCTCTGCTAGATGCCCGCAGCCGCTGTTCTTCCATACCTGGAGGGAAACTTGCCTACATCACCTCAGTGGACGAATTAACCTTCATACAGGAAACTTTCTCAGGGTAAGAGGAATTAGCAATGGTCCAGGTAGGATTATGTTATGGAGAAGCTGGAAGGAACAATAGGACGTGTATGCAGGTGTGTTGCCAGTTCTTTTAGTAGTATTTGTAACTGAGGGAAATTAAAAGTTGAGATTTGTGCTCATAACTTTATTTGTCTCCTCTCTAAGGGGTTAAAGAAGGCGGGCAAAGTGAGCCTGGGGTACGCCCATGTGGTGTCACTGTGGAAGGTCACTTAGGCCACATTATTCATTTCCCTGGCTGGTGGTGTGCTGCCTCTTAGTCTGCAGGACAAGTTGCCCACCCTCCATCTAAGATTTTGGGCTTTGTTGCAGGTGCTTTGGGTGCTCTAGGAGTGATTACTGGTCCCGTTGCTGTTACCCTTAGGCTTCACTGCCTTGTGCTCTGTTCCTCTCAGTGGAATTTTTCAGCTGGTGCCTTGGGTGCCAACATCCAGCTGGTTTGATAATCGTGTTTGCCGAAAAACATTGAGCAGTCCACGGGCAATGCTTGGTGGACGCATATTGGCTTAATTTATGTGATAGTAGAACCCGCCTCTCTTCGAAGAGTCAGATTTTAGTTTCGGTACAGGCACCGCCTTCGGGGACAGGTTTGTTGGTTTGCGTTCTTTCAGCTCAGAAGTGGCACGGGTTCTCGGATGCTTGGCAGAAGGGATACCCAAGTTTAAAGGTACGCCCGGTGAAATGGTTTCCCATATACTGATATTGAGAGGGTAAATGACCCTAAATGTGATAAGGAACATTGGTCCTAGTCGAACTGCTAATCGTTTTCTCGACCACTGTGAAATGTTTGTATTTTAGTAAACTTATTATTAGGTAAGAACCAGTGCTCAAAGTGGGGAGGCATGTGCTGGTATGACATACCAGCACTTCATTGCCCCACTTCTCGAGCATCCAGTAACAGCGGTTAATGGTGTAAGCAAGGCGGGGAGCACCATGCCGGAGAGGGGCTCCGCTCCGCCTGCCTTCCTCACTTGTTCATTTGCGCAGCATCCGGCGTTAACTCCCTGCTGCTCTCTGGTTCATTCTCACTGACAGTGTTAGGCATGACGTTATCACGTCCAAACACTGTCATTGAGGAGCGGCACAGAGAGGAACATGGCACAGAAGAAAGAGAAGAAAGAAAGAAGAGAAGACAGAAGAAAGAAGGTCATAAAAAGCTAAGTAGAAACAATCACATTGTGATTGAGGGGCACAGGGTAATGAAGAATGGCACATTGTGATTGAAGGGCACAAGGTGATGAAGGAGGGCACATTGTGATTGGAGGGCACATTGTGATTGAGGGGCACAGGGTAATGAAGGATGGCACATTGTAATGAGGGGCACAGGGTGATGAAGGTGGGCACATTGTGTTTTAGGGGCACAGGGTTATGAAGAAGGGCACAGTGCAATGAGGGGCACAGGGTGATGAAGTAGGGCACAGTGCAATGAGGGGAACAGGGTGAAGAAACAGGGCAGAGGGTGATGAAGTAGGGCACAATGCAATGAGGGGCACATTGTAATAAGGGGCACAGGGTGATGAAGGAGGACACAGTGTGATGGAGAGGGCACATTGTGGTGAAGGTGGACATAGTGTGATGGAGAGGGCACATTGTAATAAGGGGCACAGGGTGATGAAGGAGGGCACAGTGTAATGAGGGTACAGGGTGATGAAGGAGGGCACAGTGTGCTGGAGAGGGCACATTGGGATGAAGGATAGGCAGAATATTTTTTTCCAATTAATTGTGACTTTTTATGGATCTGCAATATTTAGTGCTTTTATAGATCTGCCTGAGATTTGAGGTCTAGCACTGCAATATTTTCCTTATTCTTTACTCGGTCCTTTGCGGATCGCACTACCTCCTCTGTCAGCTTCCGAATTTTTCATTACAGAGAGATTATTTTAATTTATAAACATTATACAGGGTGCCTAAAGTTTCTTTTTGAATATATATATATATATGGATACCAAAATTTTTTTTAAATTCAACAATTTTCTGGAAGAAATGGTGCATTATTAGAGAAAACTGCAAGGAAACCAATATTTTTGGCCACAACTGTAGTTCTTTGTATGGATGAATTCCAAAAGTTGTATTAGGAAGTAATTGAATTCCATTTTTCCCACCTTATCCAGGTAGTATTTAGTTGTCCGTATACCTGATTTATAATCTGTGTTTGTATACGAGGTCTCTGTGTCACAGGTACATAGCCACATAATCAAATTTACATTGGTATCCTGTATCTTTCCTAGCACATCTAAAGTGTACTTAGTATTTGAAGGTAATTCCATTGCAGACCTTCGGGAGGTGTTGATCAATAAAAAGACAGGCTTTCTTAGTTATACTTCCTCTACCCAATATGATGGGTCTACTTGGGGGGCGGAGGTGAGTTGATATTTTTAGGTATTTTTGATATGACATAAGAAGTCAGGATTTTTAGACTGCATGATCAGAGATAATCTGTTTCTGCATTTGTAATAGTAATTGTGCCCTTCTTAAATGCCTCATTCACCAGATATTCATGGCATTTAAGGACAATGGCCATTGGAGTAAACAACTTTTATAACAGGAATTATAGCCTTATAGTTTGTAAACCCCTGTATTTATCCTTAGTCCATAGAGCGGTGTTTTCACCTTTATCTGATGGTTTTACTATCAAATCCTCCCAACTTTCCATTTAACTTAGTGCTTTGATTTCTTCCATATTTGGTTTCATAATTCACGGAGAATCAGATTTGATTCTAAAAATATCCCTGTCCCTGGATATCATATCTATAAAGCCCTGTATCTGGAGACATAGTCAGATGTTAGAGAATAAAGTTGGATTTTTCTTTAATAATATATGTTTATTATCGTTAATGTTTACAATATGATGAGGCTCATTCCCACATTTCAGTTCTTCTAACATAGTTAGTGCTGTTTGTTCTTTATGGGTTGGAAATGGAATGTTGTCACATCATGTTCTCTTTCATTAAGGAGTAACTAGAATCTGCAGGGAATCTACAGGATGATAATCCTTTTCACAGCACCTCCAGTTGTATATCATTAATATTTTTGTTTGACAGGTTTATAAGCCTGGAGGTGCTGTCTGTAGGATTATCGGAAGACTCTTAATGAGCACATATTTTATAAATCGAAAAAAGGGAATAATCCCTGTAACCCCTCTTGTGGATCCCCCAGCGGACTCCGGTTAATGAATGAGGACAGGATGTGATTACATCTCTGACACTGAGAAATAATTTACAAACCACAGCCAGAAGCAATCACTCTACATGGTAACAAATTGTTATATCTATCTCCAGGAAAGCAGCATATGTTATTCATATTAAAACATCCACAGTGATGGAAGTAGGGGTGTATACGGTGGTTTGCCATACCGCTGCTAATCCTACTGCCTTCATTGTGAAACTCCATTCACTTATATTCCCGTTACATTTTTCATACCGGCACTTCTAAATTTCCAATTCAACCACTGAGTAAAACAATACTAACTACTGACCTTAGGATATTACTCTACAACTCATCCAATTGCATAATAGATCCTATAACTCATCCTGTTGTGTAGTGTACCTGCTGCTTACTGTAGATTTTAGCTGTGTACTGTAGATTATTTCTTTGTTCCATGTATCTCTGGTTTTAAGGGAGATGAAGCAGCTAAAACGGAGATGCCCATTTTAGAATAGTGTCACTTGTGGTATATCTTATAAATATATATATATCTTGGCGAAAATTTTAAGATATTGGCACACAACTCAAAAAAATGCATTTCCAGATTAAGGGGTCTTGTAACAGTAATGATTATTGGAGCTAAGTTTTGCCCTTACTCTACTTGGAATACACTTGCTCTTCCCTCCCCCCGTCAGCCTCTCTAAATGTAAGTGGGTTATAAGTGTAAGGTGCGTCTGACTCTACATAAGAACTTGCGCTTATATATTTTGTTTGCTCATGCGCAGTACAACAATGCACACTTCCTGCCAAAAATAATACGCCTACATCAAACTCTACACAAAGCCCCATAATGTCTGCACATCTTCCAGGGATCATAGAGTTTCTTGTTACTAATGATATTCTAGATTCAGTTATGGACAGTTCATCATTTACATTTATTTTCTTAATTAGTAAATTATGAGTCTGATTATATAGAACGTGATTATTCCTTTTAAATACTTGCAATTTATAAAACGTTTTTTATGTATAGTGTTATAAATTGTGGTACTATAGTTTTTTGAAATAGATCCTTTTGTTGTGTGGTTGAGGTCATGTACATCACATTTTATATAATAGTATAATTCCTCTTATATCTGTTACACTTCAGTTCCTCATTTATTTAATTATGGAGACTGTAATTCTAATAGGGTGGAGGAACAGATGCATTGTTACTACTGGCAGAATGGATTATTTATAGTATTTATACACATGGAATGTGGTGGACATTTGGGCCGCGGGTCTCTGACACCAATCTGGGGAAAGGGGTAACACAGCAAGAAAAGGCCACGGCGGGCACAGACCTTCCGCCCAGTCATAGACCTGATCTGGTCATGACATGAATGTGATTTTATTTCTATCTTCAGGCTTACACCCTCCACCACTTCTGGCTTATACTTTTATCACTTATTAGTAACATGAGGTAAGAACCAATTATGACATCACAGAAGGTGACAGTTTCCATGGAGACCAGGACATTGTGATGAAATGATCATGAGACTGATATAAGCACCAGAAGCTGCTACAGTCAGTGAGTGGGGAGGTTGAAGCCCAGGATCACTGACAGGAGTGAAGAATCAGTATATACAGGGCATTATAAGAACTTGTTCATATGACTGTCATGTCGTGGGATCCGTTGCTCTCTCCTCGACTTAGCATAAATTATAGAATAATAAAATTTTTGTATTGAAAATAATGTATGATATTCTGTACAGGAAAATGCTAACAGAATTCTAGCAGCAGGATTGTGTGAGCTCTATAGGCAAGACCTGATCACATTGTATCCAGTTATAATTTATGGATGATATTCTGTCGTTGCTAATGTAAAGATAAGTGAGAAGCATGTTATTGTATCTGTGTAGGCTCCCTCTCCCCTTCTGTGTAGATGAATCAAAATGTAAGCCCTAGTGGGCAAGATTCATCTCATTAGATTATAAATTGTTACGAGCAGGGTTTCCTCCCCCTTCTATGTAGATGAATCAATTTGTAAGCCCTAGTGGGCAAGATTCATCTCATTAGATTGCAAGCCCCTAGGAGCAGGGCTCCCTACCCTTTATATCTCTACAGGGATATACAGAAATATGCAGTTATATAAATGTGATCCAGGAAGGATTTTTTTTTTCTTTTAGAAAAGGGATTTTTTTCTAGTGCCTCTGGATCTGCAACCAGATCCCAGAGAGCCACAAATATAACCAGAACAATGGCTATTATTACAGAAATACTAGTGAATTGGACAAAATGACTGCACCTAGATATCTGGGGTTCCCTGGGCATTGGCAGTGTTCATTAATAAATAAAACCTCAGCAATATTTCAATTGCTCTGCGTATTGTTAAATAAAAAATAATTGAAAATAAACTTTGTGTGACTCTTGTTTAAATGAAACTGCACGCACTCAAACACAATGGTGAAATTAGGTATAACTAGGCAACTGGTTGGTTATCAATGTAGTTCCTCCAGGGGAGGTGATGATTGGGTGAGGACAGATATGGGAGCCTGATTATGGGTAGGGGAGAGCGACTGAGCGAATTAATAGCTTCCTACTGGTCTGCAGGGTCACCCCCATAACAAACTCCAGCATAGGGGCCCTGTAATCCTATTGAAGGCCCTGAGTACCACGGATACAGACTGCCAGCTGATATACGAAGTGGGTCAGCAGGACGTGAGCCGCCCTCATGATGCAATGCTCTTTGGTTCTATCTCATTTTAGTAATTCCGGAAAAGTCCTTGATTCTGCAAATATCTCAGATGGAGATAAGAACAGTAGTGGAAGTGGGGGTGTATACGGTGTTACGCCATACCGCCACTTCTCCCACTGTCTTCATTGTAACACTATCAGATTCCATTTACCTACATTCCCATTACGTTTTTCATAACGCCATTTCTAAATGTCTCTTCGACCGTTGGTAAGAACATCAACCTTTAAGCATTTTAACCTTATTTACTTTATATTAAGGATATATAGGGACAATCTTAGACCAGTCAAAGGATGGGTTGTGATTTCACCCTTTGCCTGTAACCAAAATGTTCTATATAGAGTATGTATATTTTGACATTTTGCAACTTACACTATAGAACAATAAAACTATTGGCTGTTATTAAAAGCACTAAATAATATTTATTTATGTGAAGTGTCCAGTGCAGGACTAGACGTGGTCACACATCAGCTTTATTTATGGTTCCAACATCCCATTCAAAATCTGTGGACTGGGATTTCAGACACCTGTAATCCACACCTGTGTTTGTGCTATAACAGCCAGACAACAGTGTACACATTGATACGTACAATATCCCTTCATGCTTCACATTGCATTGCCAGTCAATGTCCAATGATTGTCATATGAGTCAATGATGCCTTTTTTGTCCTGAATAAAGAACAGTGAACTTGCGTTATTATTAATACAAATTTACAGCACGCTGTTGGTTTGTGTTGTCACATAATACCATAAGAATAACATTAAAAACAAACAGGGAAGCAGTATTTTTTACGAATAAGTGGATACTCATTGAAATTGGAAGGAAGAAGACTGAAGGTTAACATAAAGAAGAACCTTTTCACAGCAATGGTAATGTATCTGTAGAACAGTCTTCCAGTTGCTGTAGTCTGGACTCATACATTAAATTGATTGTTAAGACGTAGATCTAAAAATTGTTTTTAATAAAGAAGTATTTTTTTACTTCAGAGGTTAGTTCCAGAAATAGAAATTAGAGGCGCATTGAAAGAATCTATTAACAAGCAGTGAAATTAGCCATGCATGCCAGAGCTCCGTATAGCCCCTAGATAGAATGGAGTGTACATGAGGCAGCTAGTAATCCACTTTGTATGAATTAGAGATGCTCAGGCTCGGTTTAAAGAGAACCGAATACACCCGAACCTAGCAGATCCGAGTACCGAGCCGAGCCGGCTCGGTACCTTTGCGCTTGTTTGGATTTGAAAACGAAGCAAAACTTCATTGTGACGTCATCGGATCTCACGATTTTTGGATTCCTTTTTAAGATCCAACATAACGGTAGGTGGGAGGGAGGGCGGACCCCCATTTTTCTTTTCTGCCACTGCTGTGTGCCAATGTGTCCTAGATGTGCTAGGAACTGCCGTGTGTTTGTGTCATTGCTCTGTCACTTAGCATCCAGCCAGGTCGCTGCAGTATTTGTCCGAAAGTGTATGAAAATAATATTGTGATCTGTGAGGTGGTCAAAATTGACTGCAAATGACTTGAAATTAGTCTTATTGAGGTTAATAATAATGTAGGAACAAAAAAAAGAGCAAAATTATTTGATTTTGCAATAAAACCAGTTCACGGGGGGTCAGTGAGCATCTCTAGTATGAATGAATGAAAATGACCTTACAGCCTGATCAATGGGATTCTAAATTAATACATTTGCAGATGAAAAAGTTCAATACAGAACAAAAAAAGCAACTAATGTATCGACTAAATGAAATGTAGGTAAAGCTATGAAATTTTGATTTAGTTGTGATATTACCATATTTAATCCACTCTGAAATACGAACAGAGAAGAGTGGATTTTAGCATGAATAATTAATTACAATGAAAATCTTTACTCCCTCTTAGAATAATATAAATCCTGCTAAGATCTCTTAGTTTCCCACATAAGCTTGTACTAATATCTGCAAGACAATTGGGTGAACTACTGAACATAAGATAGGTTTTCAATGCTGATGAAGTTAACGATTCTCATCTCAAAAAAAACAAAGGAACTTAAATTAAAAATGTGCCCCCCAGCAATTTTAAAATTCACTTTTGGATTCACTCACGTTCATGTTAATTCACATTATTTCTCTGTTTTTTTTAAGTAAATAAATTTTAAAAGGAAGTTTAATAAAGTCGTTTTTAAGTAACACTTGACGCCAATCTAATTATATCCGGAATAAGGTGTATTCTAAGTGCATCACATTAAACAAACTCTTTCTTTCTCTCTATGTAATACTTCAGAGCTTCTCAATCATTTTCAAACAAATAAAAATAACAAGTATGATTGTCCACCTTTTAATATTTCTCCTTTTATTTTTAAAACCTGTCAATTCAATTTTGCATACTGCATGGAATGGGGAAATGCAGCTGTTATGGGGCCCGGCAACCCAGGGGCCACGCCCAAGAGGAAAAAAACAAACATTATATGGCTTTGTAACAAATTTATCCAGATCTGGAATATAAAACATATATAATATGTATAGTACAGTCTAATTTACTAGATTGTTAATAATACAATTGGTCCTCTGCTCTATTGAATACTGTTTGACAATGGCACAGGCACCCTTGTTTGTATGACATTATGATAGTGCAGAGACCCCATCGCAATTTTACTGTGGGGCCCATAAATTTCTAGTTGGGGATATGCAGCTAAATCACGTGTGTACAAGTCCTATGAGGGATAGGAAAAGTAATTCAGCAATACGAGTTTAATTGCTGCTCTTTTGACAGTACATCAAAAATAGATCATACACATTTTAAATGAGGGGCTCTTAGAGAGCAAAAATAGAATCTATTGTCTTCTCCGTCAGTGTCTCTGATATTGTGGCTTCTGTCTCTCTCTCACAGCCATTCTCCGGTGTGGCTGGATATCCCATTACCGCTTAGAAATGTGGATGGGAGCCCCCCGATTGTGCCTAGCCAAGGTCAAGCAATACAACAAGAGTGCATGCGTCTGCCATTAATACCAGGGGAAGGCTATCGGAGAAGTTCCTGCTTAGCGAAGGCACCTTATATTTGTGAGAGCAGAGCTGGAGGTCAGTATCTCATGTTACTTGCTGCTACAACTAGGAGATCCAAGAGAGAGTAGGGATCATTGATCCCTTTGGAAAGCCCAGTAATGCTGCTTAAACATCACCTCTTTTGTCATATGGAAAATAGCAAGCATTCGCCTCTTCTATCTATGTGTATGAACGTAAGGAACAGGACAAGCTACGTATTTCATGTTATATGTAAGACCGTGACCGATTTATCTAAGACCTTTCACTTCAGTTCTAATGAAAGTCCCCCAGTTACTGATTACTTACTGTGAAATCTAATAGCAAATCAAAATGAAAATATTATACATGACATGCACAGAAAACTTATCTACAAAACAAAATAATTATATTTGGGGATATTGGATGAAATAACATAACTTTTTGATAATGTCCTGGAGTCAGGTATGTTAGTACAACTCGCTTTATTGGATCCCCTGGTAAATTACCAGACTGATCAGAGTTCACTCTGTAGTGAAAATAGTTATTGGTTACACTATGATGCATTTAGGAATCAAAGAAATTGGTCCAGAGGTAGAGTAGGCGTGGTTCCATAGAGGTAGATTAGACGTGGGTTCATAGAGGTAGACTAGACGTGGGTTCATAGAGTTAGACTAGACGTGGGTCCATAGAGGTAGACTAGACATGGGTCCATAGAGGTAGACTAGACATGGGTCCATAGAGGTAGAGTAGGCGTGGTTCCATAGAGGTAGACTAGACGTGGGTCCATAGAGGTAGACTAGACATGGGTCCAGAGGTAGACTAGACGTGGGTACATAGAGGTAGACTAGATGTGGGTCCATAGAGGTAGACTAGACGTGGGTCCATAGAGGTAGACTAGACGTGAGTCCATAGAGGTAGACTAGACGTGAGTCCATAGAGGTAGACTAGACGTGGTTCCATAGAGGTAGACAAGATGTGGGTCCATAGAGGTAGACTAGATGTGGGTCCATAGAGGTAGACTAGATGTGGGTCCATAGAGGTAGACTAGACGTGGGTTCATAGAGGTAGACTAGAAATGGGTACATAGAGGTAGACTAGAAATGGGTACATAGAGGTAGACTATACTTGGGTACATAGAGGTAGACTAGATGTGGGTTCATAGACATAGACTAGACGTGGGTCAATAGAGGTAGACTAGACGTAGGTCAATAGAGGTAGACTAGACGTGGGTCTATAGAGGTAGACTAGACGTGGGTCCATAGAGGTAGACTAGACGTGTGTCCAAAGACGTAGACTAGACATGGGTTCGTAGAGGTAGACTAGACATGGGTCCATAGAGGTAGACTAGACGTGGGTCCAGAGGTAGGCTAGACATGGGTACATAGAGGTAGTCTAGACGTGAGTCCATAGAGGTAGACTAGACTTAGGTCAATAGAGGTAGACTAGACGTGGGTCCATACAGGTAGATATATTGAGCCTCATGCTGGAAAGCCCACTTATATTGCACTTAATGAGATGTACAGTTTTGTATATGCTAATCAGTCACTGGATGTTTGAGTAGATTTAATTGCTATGGAGTGTATGGACGGAATAGGATTAAGTTAGTTTACAACTTGTTTTATTCATTTGGTATAAGAAGGCTGTGGTCTTAGGTCCACTACAGTGCTCATTATTAATGACACCAGTCCCTATAGAGCCTCATTGGTTTTCAGTGTGGTGTTGGTAACCTTGGGGCGGTTATGCTATTTTCACCCCCAATAGAGGCAAACTCGCCCTCCACTAACTGACTTGGGCTGGTTTTTACCATAGCAGGGGAACCCACACTGGTGTCTACACTGTGGCTGGCTGAGGATTTGGGGAGGGCGCACATTGCCCACTTGTTCATTATTTATGTATTTACACAGTACACTACATGGGAACAGTTTTGGTCACTAAACATATAGGACGAGACCTGATCTCCGCCAGCTGTCTGTGTGCTGTGCTTTGAATAACCAGACGCTCCAGTGCCTATCCTCTATTATGTTAGAAATAGCAACACTACACAAAACTTCCGCTCTGTGATCGTCTGCTCCTGTGCAAAATCCGGTTATCTAGCCCTGCAAACCTTTTCAACCGGCGAAAATCTAGGGTCACATGTACAAATCGAGATGCACAGTAGATTCATAGCTGCATTTACTCAAGCCAATTCCTTTACTCATTAGTGAATGTATTATTTTTGAACTTTTTCTCTCCATAAGCATTTATATCTCTCATCAGTGCATCTTCCCGATGTACCGGTGTACTTGGTCGGTGTTCCTGTTTTCCACAATGCCGACACAGAGAATGTCACATTATCCTCTTTTCTGGAAGAACCACAGAGTGACGTTGAAGTAAGTGTGTGTACTTCTGTTTCTAAAAGAGTCTACTAGAAAAAAATACAAATTTATTTTAAAAAAAACACTTAAGCGATGGCTCTAAGCAAACACTAAATAGTCAGATAACAGTGATGGTCCCCTGTGTCTCCCCGTTGCTGCAGGTAATGCTATTTCCTGGCCTTTGGTTCAGCCATTCTGGGTTCCTTCTTGCTCTGGATTTAGGAATTCGCCCTTTGCACCATGATCTTCAGGCCCGGGTTCAGGTTCTACGGCCATTTTGCAGCCCAGAGCAGCACTTGCTTCCACCTGGTAGGTTTACGTACTACTGACAGAAAGAGTAGAGTAATGTATATAGTAGATGTTGCATGTACAAGACAACACAAATCGAGCTAAAGGCATAAAATCACTTTAAACTATTACCCACAATAGAGCATGTCAATGTAGGTTTCATCACCTAACAGGTAATTCAGGAATATGGAGCAAACTAGTTTCTAACACAAAATACATATGTATGCAAATAATTGAATTTTTGATTATTTATTGGTTTTGAGATGATTGCTCTCAATGCAATCTCTAGTATTTCCCTCATATTTATTTGTATTAATGAAGGTTGTGAATTGCTGAAGTCCCCATTTGCTACGTGCCACCCACAGCCACTCTGTAACACGACAGGGGGCTGTCCGAGTGGGAAACAGTGGTGCCCACTTACCGAGACCTGCCTGAATCTTAACCATCCCTGCAGTACTTACACCTCCAAGAGCTACCAATACCCCCCTCGATTTATCAGTGCCCCACCCTTATACTCACCAGTCGCTGACATCCTCCTACATGTGTCTCCTAGCAACAAAAGACGAAACATACAAGTAAGTATATATTATGTATTATATATTTGTGTTACTGACCATGTGTCTTTTTGACAAATTAAAAGTGCAGTTGTCTGAAATAGGAAGTGTTCAAAAATCTGGTATCACCATTGAAATGAGTGATATAAGAGTGATAGTGACTAGCAGCGGTAAGAGGAGTCCTACCGCTTTGCCAGCCAGTCCTGCACCTGTGCATGCGTGACCCAACTTTACCAATTCACACTTGCGCAGTGGATCTAAAAAATAAATAAATAAAATTATTAAAAACGTAAAGCAAATAGTAAAAAAAAATAAAAAAATAATGCTGCCCATATTCCGCTTTGAAAAACCCCAAAATAAATATATATAAATAAAACAAAAATGTTTTCCATGTAATATCTTCAGCTATCGCCATTCTGAGATGTTGATATGAGGATTGCGGCCATACATGTACTGCCGTGATCCTTCTTAAATAAGCTTAAATAAGGAGAAACCCGATGAAACTCTTCACCAGCAGGGGTAGCAGGAACCACGTAAGAGATTGGGAGAAGCCCTATCTCTGGTGAAAACACCCATTTGTGCCGGAAAAATGACTTATCTCCCATTCATAAATAGGTTCCTTAGATTGATATAAAAATATCTGATAAAATACAAAGATACAATAGGGGTTATTTACATGTGGACTAAATAGGTTTTCTGTGTTTTGTGTCCCATCCTTTTTTATATTGGAGGTGATTTCGCTTATTTTCTATTTTAATACACTTTGAATGCATCCTTGTTCTTTTAGTGGTAAATGCCCTAAAAATGGGCACTCAGCGAAGTTTGGTATTCCATTATGTAAGCAAGTGCTCAAGGCTTTTGCTTTTCCTCTCTGTGGAGTAAGCGTGAGATCAGCATTTATTTCCTTGTTTAATTTAACCCAGGAAATGTTAAGATCGCTTGGGTCAAATTCTAATGCGACCAAATATTATTTTTTAAAAAAACAAGAGGTTGTTACTGTCATCTTCATAGGGTACCAGGGTCTGAAAAACAGAAGCTCTTTAATAACCCTCAGTTATCTATATCCCTTTTGCACTGAGTCATTTGTAAGGTCCATGTACTAAGACTGGTTAAATAGTTCATCTCAATCCATTAAATGATCTTCCTCTCACCGCTCCACATCTGCTGCACCACTTTGCAAGTCTCAATACTGGCTCCCTGTGTCCTCCAGAATCAAATTTAAATGACTCACCCTTACCTACAAAGCCCTTAACAACACTACCCCTGCATACATCTCAAATCTCATATCAAAATACTCTCCCTCCTGCCCTCTTAGATCTACCTCTGACCAGCGCCTTGTCTCGTCTCTGGTAACTACCTCTCACTCCCGTCTACAGAACTTCTCCGTGCTGCTCCCCACTCATGGATTTTCCTACCACGATCAACCAGACTTTCCTACAGCTTTCAAATCTTTAGACACTCTCTGAAAACCCTTCTCTTTGTTAATCATACATTATCCCCGATGACACTGCTCACAGTAATGCACCCTCAGAACTGTCCCAATCTCCACTCTGAGCCACACTCGCTCCTCTTGTTTCAGCTGTGCCCTCTTCCCTTTAGAATGTAAGCTCTCTAATGAGCAAGGTCCTCCATACCCTTTGTTTTCATGTCTGCACTTATTTTATCTGCCTATGTCCCTGTTTTATGTATGTTCTTGTCTTCCCTATGTATGGTGCTGCGGAGCACTGTGACGCATTACAAATCTACGATAACAATAATATACTGTATAATGGTGAAAACATGACTGACTGAGCCTTAATTATAGATTAATTGGAGGCAACAAAGGCACTTTCACGGCATTTAGATTATTAGTACTTTTTTCAGCAACTTGTAATCCTTCAATACAGATTATGCAGCAGGTACAGTATCAAAATGAGGGTTAGGAAATAAATGAAGGCTGTTTGCTGTAGTGGGAATGAGGACTCTTAAAATAACTTCCGACTTTAAGGAAAATGGAGGAATAATCTGGAGTCTGGAAAGCATTGTGAATTTATCTATTGGCAATATTTTTGTTGGCTTGGTGTGAGTAGAGGATTGGATGAGCCTCAACACTGTAACACAATGGTATAAAGATGGTTTTCTCAGCAAGACGGGAACTGTGAACCATACATTGTTTTCAAAATACATCATTCTTCAGTTCAGAGATTCACAGGCATAATATTGTAAGCAACACAAATGATCATATATTAAGAAAGAACATTTTACTGACCAATTACAGAATTAATAACAAAAGATGGAATTGTAACTGGGCTGATAGTAGGCACCCCAAAAATAGTATAAGTAAGGATTCTACAGGCCTGATGGTATGGTAGAGAGGTGAAGGTCCCCCCAGTAGTGTTGGAATAAATCAAGGAACACAGGGCTAAAACTGCATAAACTAGTGGGTTTATTCTCTTTGCTTGTGGCATAAGGCTTTACCACAGCAGCAGATAAGTAGCGGTAGTGTAGAGAAGTAATAGCATGATACCGTCAACATGCAATGTTATTCAGCATGTCACAAAATAATAACATTTTAGGAATCTTGGTTCAACAATATGCAAACATAATTCAACACAACACATAGGTCACTAAATAAATATATCCCACTTTAAATTTAGGCTCTGTGCTTCAGTGAAATGGATTTCACTAGATAGATACTTTAGGAGACAATCGGTTGCTATAAGTTAATTAGACCATTACACTAAATGCTGCGACAGCAGATAATAAAGACCAACCAACCACAATACTTTTAGTGCAATTATACAGATCATACTTGTCACACAAAAATCAGTAGTGATGCAACAAGCAGTAATCCAGCTGGTTCAGATTAGATGCTTTCTAGTTCACTTTTTGACCAACAGAACCCAAGGGGGTAAATTGTAATCCACAGGTTTAAGCGAAGTGTTAGCTGACACATGAAGCTTGTTAACTTGTACAAGTTGAAATCAGTAGTCACCTTGATGCATGCATGACTCCTGAGCTCTGTAAACAAAAGCAATTCTGCACAATAAACAATTTCCAGTGTAAAGGACAGTGTCCACTTAGCAATCTGACTAATGGACTTAGCAACTCTCTCCCAGCAACTGTAGGGTTAAAGAACTTGCAATTCTCTCATCAGCATCCATTTTAGGCAGTTTCAGTCAGCTTGCAAATAACTTTAAATACAGCAGATTTGGCTGAAACAAACTCTTCCTTTAGCCAGTGCTATAACACCTGTCAATTGCAATATTACAGTCCCGGTCAGAGGTTTTAATACCACAGTTTAATGTCTCACTTAAATAACTTGAATATAGCACAGCAAAAGAAACTTAACTGTCTTTATATGAGTCCTGTTGACATCTCATGGGCAGTGGCAAGTTAGGTCTTTTCCTGTACTGCAAAGGTGCTTCTTTCTGAGCTGGCTGCAAACATCCCTCAGGACAACAATTCAGCCATAGCATTCAGTGGCTCTTTATGGGAAGATCCTTTATTAGCTCAGCCAGCAGTCACATATAACTTCTTTCTCTAGCCAGTCTGTTTTTGGCTCCTCCCCTTTTCCCTCGAAATCTCCTGGAATCGTTTAATACATTCTTGGGCTCTAGAGAGCAGCCTGGACTGCAGTTTGCAGCCTGTCCACCTATAAATGGCTGACACAATTTTTATAGTTTTCTGAATGAGTGCATACAATAATATACCCTTGATTTGCAGGGTATTACATTATGGTCATGATAAATCTATCTATATGCATGCTGAGTAACACAAAAGAAAGAAACTTCAGCACTCCTAAGTCAAGGGCAAGTCAAGTTAATATTCGGCTGTTTGAACACACTGGTGCTTCATAAGTTAAGTACAAAATTATTACACATCCAGCTTAGAGAAGACATACCAGGGAACTAGTAAAATATAATCATTCTTTCATTTTAAAATCCTGTTTCCGAAGTCCATGTATTGTAGCAGCAAACATCGTACATACCTTTTAGATGCATATGTGACTCAAGATCAGGATTATAAAAAAAACATATATACAACTTCTACACCTATCAGATTCGAGTCTCATTACTTTTATTAAGCTGTTACACTTTGGGGTAAATTTATCAAGCTGTTGGTTTGAAAAATTGGAGATGTTGCCTATAGCAACCAAACAGGTTCTAGTTATCATTTATCTAGTACATTCTACAAAATGACAGCTAGAATCTGATTGGTTGCTATAGGCAACATCTCCACTTTTTCAAACCCACAGCTTCATAATTTACCACTTTGTGTTGCCCTCTGCAGGAAAAAATAGGAACAAAAACTGTTACAGGCAAAAAATGGTTTAATATTTGTTTGTTCCTTAGCTATACAATAGTGTTCAATAACTATTTGCAGAAACAGCTGTAGTCCATAATGACCCTAATCAACAGTATCTCCCAACCTCCATATCCTACTCTCTATTTATGGCAGAGAGATTGCATTTAGTTGTCTATGTCAGAATCTTAGCAATCATGCTATTTGGTGCAACTTAGTATCATGAATGAACACTCTCGTTCTCTTGCAGGTCCTGCTGTCACACCTATCTCACTCTGTGCACCCCGATGATATCCTATCTATACAGCACACAGGTGACCGGGGATCTTTCCTACACTGCACCTCTAGCCGTGATTCAGCTTGGCGGCAGAGTTATACCAGCACAATGCACCGAGGATGGCTGAAAGAGTCTTTTCTAATAGATTCCATCAGCTGGGTTGATGATGCGGTTTGTGACCTTCGTGTGATTTATGGGTCAGAGTTACGCAGCCTTGTGGTCTCCTCATTGTTATGGGGTTTTCATGCAGCTGGGACGTACACAATCAGTGCTGTCCTGAATAATGCAATTAGCTCCACGGTGGCTAGCTGTGAGGTGAATGTTTTGAGTCCTATCACCGATTTGCAGGTTGTTTACCCTACACCTTGCAATGGCTCTTTGCATGTTGTTACTCAAGAGCCAACGCTGGTGGTTATCAGTGCTCGGAGTGCAACTCCTGTTCATGTTCAATGGTCCACAACGATGCAAAGTGGAGAGTCCCTGATGCAGCAAGAATGTCCTATGTCTGTCTCATCTTCACTGCCTGTTTGCAACACCCATCCCTTGGACTTGGTGTTTGCTTGGATGCAGTTGCATTTAGACAATCCACAAACTACCACACTTAGGTTCTTTTTGACCAATGAGATCAGTGTCAAAAATCTAACAACGCAAATCCAGTCACATGATGCCATTCAGGGGCTTCGTATTATTTCTGATGGACCTAATCACATTCAGTTAAACCAGACAAGGGTGAGTAACGGTGACTTCACCTACTATGTGTTTCTCTCTATCAACAGTGACCTCTTAAATGTATAAATGACTAAACTGTGTTCATGGCCGTGTTAAAAATCGAAACGTATCCCTTCAATTTTCATACTGAATGGCCTGTTCATTCCTATGAAGTAATGGGCCACTTTGCCTCTATCCATTGATATTGACAATCTCTTCTCTCAGGTTTTCACAGCTGAACTTACACATGGTTCATCGGTTACGTTCACTTGGACTATGGATAACAATGAAGGCTTCTTATACAAGGGTCAAAGCTACATAGTGACATTCAGGACTTCAGGTGTTTTTCAGCTGAAGGTAAGCCCAACCTTTGCCTTTTGCACCTGACATTATCCACCTTTCCCTTCATGCTTTTGTGTGTGAGGACCTTTATTAACTCAACACAACATCAAATCAAAGTACTCTAGGGCTTTGGGTCCTGAAGCCTACTCTACTTCCACCATGCTTATTAGGATTACAGAACTGAGATCCCTACAGTCACTTCATTGCAGGTTTAAGAATGTCACCTTGCCAAAGTTCCCAAATTTATATAGGGTTGGTGAAGTCCTTGTTCTTTGCAACTTGTCTAGGCATAGGTTCAGAAAGTTAGCCCTCATCTAGCTGTACCTCCAGCTCTGGGATTGTAATTTTGATTGGTGGAGTAATATAAAAAGTATATTGGGACTATCTACAGTGTTACCACAATGTGCAGGGAATATTTTTGCTGGATTTGGCAGGAATCCATAACTATGTCAAGAAAATATCATCTGGACTTCAGAAACACACTTGCTGCACACATGTTGGTATTCACTTGTTAAACATCACAACATTTCTTATTTACTAGCCTTGAAGTGGCCTACATAACAGCCTACATTACTGGCCGAATGTGGAATTGCAACAGCCGAGCTTTTCCCACACTCCTACAGCCCACCAAGGAACTAGTTATGTTATTTGGGAAAGGTCCAGAATCCATGAATTTATCTTACTAATTCTGATTGTTGTGCTACATGACCTGGCACACATTTTCCTCTCTGGTTCCTCATTCACCTTTTGTATTTGCTTTCTCAGGCGTTTGCTCAGAACCCGATCAGTTCTCAGGAAGCGGACATGCTTATCGAAGTAGATGGGATGGTCCAACCACAGAATGCTGACCTATTGGTGTTCTCTACTGTACTGCTAGTCTCTAAGGCTCAGGAAATGTGTTTTCAGATGCAGGTTGAAAGGTCATCTACAGTGACGATAAGGTGCTGGTTTCATTATAGACCTACTCTTTATAACCAGCTTTTATTCTTCTCTGTTAATCTTTTGATTCATCACTTCATCACTGCTTTTAGCTGAGGCTCAGAGCAGTGTGCAGTGTGTCTTGATTTGCCTGTATTTCCGCCAAAGCAGTCATTTTATGGAGTATTTGCAGAGGCGCAAAATTTTGCACCCGCTTATGGGAGGAGCTGGGTAGAATGAGGGCATTCATTGCAAAGGACAGAGCACCTAGTTTTGTAGAGAAGTGACAAAACTTGATTTCAATTTGTGGAACGAGGGTATTGAAATTAGAGAAAAAGGGAGTGAATGTGCATTTTTATTGGTGTGTTCTTTGCTGTGTGTCGGGGGCTCATGTGCAGTTTCTGAATCAGTTCTGAGCTGTCGGTGATCGGGTGTCATCATACACTTGTGATGGGACATCTTGCCATTTTTAGTTGTACTACAAGTTTGCAGATGTGTCTCCAAGAAGATAGTATTATTACTATTATTGTTGAATTGTAAAGTGCCACAGTGCTCTGTAGCGCAGGAGAGTGGGATAACAGGAATATATAAAACAGGGACATACAAGGTAAACTAAATAAATGCAGACATACAAAAGGGTGAGGAGAGCATTGCTCATAATATAGCTTACTTTCTAATTAGCTTAAGTGATTTTGTGCTGTGTGTCATAATGAATGATGTCATAATAGCTCAGGCCTAGTAATTGTATTACTAGAGAGGATTATTGTCTTCAAAGAAAGCAGAACGCTTCATAGAAAACAAAGATCTTGTATAAGCATATGATTACACATTTATGTCTAAATATTTCCGTGAGACAAATACAAAGAGAAAACTGAAAGAAATAAATTAGTGTTTATTTAAAGGGGCCCTTCAGTTCTAATACATATGTACATGAAAAATGTGTTCGCCATAACTATCCATGCAATAAAGTACTTATGTAGCCAAGCCATCTCTTTCTTTAGATATCATTACATTTACCCGGTGTTCTCTTACTTTCTGTTCTATACCACGTCACTTTGATCTGGGGGCATTTAATTGTTTATTGCAACAGAATACTGGATGGCAAACATTGCAAACTGTTCATTAATGTTAAAATCTGCAATTTACAATTCTTCATCAAAAACCCATTATTTGTTTTGATTGTTGAACCCAAATTACCTTGTTGATGAAATGTGGTAGGTAGAGCACGTACATTATCTGCATACCCGTCTTAAAAATCAATAATTCATTCCCCGTGTAAAACGACTGTGGGCTAATAATAACTTGGCTAATTCTCTCATTATAGTCACTCCAGACAATACCACTTACTGTTTTATAGTTCTCCAAAATTATATTTAGCTGAGATACCCAATGATGGATTATGTTCGGTCAGTATAATTAAAAAATATAGAAAGCTTGCCACCATTTGTTAAATATTCAAGGAAGAAAGATGGAAGAATAATGATAAAAACCAACTTGCACTGCTGGTTCTTAAGGCTGCTCAGCTATAGATCATAAAAGTGAAATTATATTGGATAATCACCCCACAATGTATTGCCCATGAGGCACTGATGCCTCATGAATAATAAAATTCTGATAATTATAAATAATAAACAAGCATAATGTTGTATGAGCAGCCTCCTGTGGCCACCTGCAACTATTTATTTTCCCCAAGGTATCTGCCCTCAGTCTGTAACTCAGTTGTACCTTGTTTCTTCTGTACAGCTGGAACTTTGGCGATGGAAGCCCGCTGTTGAATAGCAGCTTTTCTGCTTCACTGATCACTTTAAACATAACCGAAAGTCACATATACAACCAGGAAGGTGAGAACAATGGGGAACGAACTGTAATATAAAGTTTTACTAGAGACGTGAAATGTTAATCCAGTTTTTTTTTCTTCACAGGACAGTATAAAGTGAAAGTGACTGCATATAATAGTGGTTCAGAGATCACACGATCAGTAGAGTTAAAGGCTGTTCTTCCTCTGACCTCCATGATCCTGGAAGTAGACCACTCATCTCTTGAACTGCATAGACCTGCAGTGTTTTCTGTTATATGTCTACCCTCCCACTTTGCAGTGACCTTCACTTGGAATTTTGGTGATGAGTCCAAAGTTGTACAAAGCCATGACCTGCAAATGGAACATGTCTACACGTCACTGGGCACTTATAACGTAACTGCAACCGCGAGTAATGGGCAAAGCCATGTGGAAAGAACATTGATGGTTATGATTGAGCAGCAGATTGAGGGTATGGTGGTATTGAGCAACGGGCCTACTGAGCTGGGAACCGAAACCATAGTCACCTGCTCACTCACCCAGGGCACAAATGTGACATGGAGCTTTGACATGGGGGATGGTAAATCCTACATCAATCAGCCAGAGGCACATGTAAACCACACATACAACCAGCAGGGTAATTTCACTGTTATGGTGATTGCTAGAAATGCTCTGAGCTCTGTCAACAAGTCACTCAGTGTTCACATTTACAGAATACAAGTCACCAACGTCCTCCCTGCAGTCGCCACCACGCTAATCTTCACCCAACTTACCGCATGCCTGATGATGCCATCCACATTGCTTAGATTCCGCTGGGACTTTGGAGATGGCAGCTCACCTATCCTAGTCCAGGGAAAGACAGAGGTGCGGCACACCTATATCACTGCTGGTAATTACACACTGAAACTGCTGGTGAGTGGAAATACAGGGAGTGATGTTTATCACAAAGTGATAACAGTCGAAGATAAGATCATCACTGTGACCCTCAATGCATCCACTTCAATGAGTAATGTATCCCAGCCTATTCTCTTCTATGCATTGGTGCAACCTTTACCAGATCACCAGCACCAATACTGGTATCAGTGGGATTTTGGTCTGGGCATGCTACCTGTGGACACTTCCTCACCAGAGGCCAGCTGGACATACATGCTTGAAGGTCAATACAACGTGACAGTATCAGTCTGGAACCAAGTGAGCCGACATCGAGTGCAGTGTTATGTGACTGTGCAGCAGCCAATTACTTCTATATCTATAGAACACAATGGTGGCGATGTGATTCCACGTGATGTTGAGAAGATTTTCATTGCTAAGATCAGACCAGCTGTCGTTGCTCTGTTTATTTGGGATTTTGGCGATTCATCCCCTGCTTATACCGAGCAAAATGTTACACACGCCTTCCTTGTATCAGGTAACATAACAGTCAGTGTTCATGCCAAAAACAACGTGAGCCACAGTAAAGCCTCCATTACATTGTGTGTGCAAGCTCCTATCACAGCACTGTCTCTGAGGGCTGATCATGTACTAGTAAAGTCTAAACAAACCGTCAGCTTCTTGGCATCTCTGTCTAGCGGGGATGCTGTGCAGTATTACTGGTCATTATGTGAATCCTGTCTATATCTAAGTGGACCCTCAAACGTCTCGCATATGTTTTCTGATCTTGGTGTCTTTATGGTTAGAGTGCAAGCAGAAAATAAAGTGAGCTCTGCCCAGGCTGTAGTCATGGTGGAGGTGCAAGAGCAAGTGCAGGGTGTTAGCATATGGCAAGAGAACACACAAGTGGATGGGTATGCTGGCATCGCTGAGCCCCTCACTCTCACAGCTCATGTGGTCAAAGGTTCTAACCTTACCTACCGTTGGGTCTTGATGCCTGGAGCATGGGAAAGCCAGAATTCCTCTATCACTTTCCAACCATCTGACTTGGGAGAATTGCTTGCCGAGGTTTGGGTAGCAAATGCATTGGGATCAGTATATGCACAAACTCGACTTCAAATCATGGAGAGGATAAGTGGCATCTCTATACAAAAGCCTGATGGCACTGTAGCCCTTGGGACACCTGTCAAACTAATTGTTCTTGTTCAGTCTGGCACAGGACTGCAATATACATGGGATCTTGGTGAGGGATCAACTGTGCATTCCAACCAGAATCAGACAATGACTTTCAATTATTTGACCCCAGGCTCGAAGGTAATTACTGTGAGAGTATCCAATGCTTTGAGTTCAAGCACCGAATCAACAGAGTTGACTGTGCAGGAAGTTGTGTCCAACATTAGCATTGACATCAAAGGGACATACAATTTTCAAGTAGCGATGTCACACAAATCAGTTTTATTGTCTGGTTCAGCAGAACATGGCACAGAGTTGATGTGGGAATGGACACTGTCTGGAATGAATGTAGATTACAAATACAATACACAGAATGTGTCACATAACTTCAGGGAGCCTGGTGAGTATTGGCTGCAGCTTCAGGTTTGGAACTTGGTGAGCAATGCCAGCATTTCCTGCATGCTTCTTGTGCAGGATGCAGTAACTGATTTCATTGTCAGTACAGAAAGGAAAAATGTCTGTACAGGGCAAGAGGTCAACGTTTGTCTGACTCTTCAACGTGGCACAAATGTGACCTTCACACTGACTATTCCACAATTGAATCTGTCTCAAGTTCTCCTTAAAACGTGTGGTCATGTTTACTTCCCCTTCGCCGGCATGTATGAAGTTTTGGCCAATGTATATAACGAGGTCAGCAGAGCCAATTTTAACCTTAGCATTCATGTCCTAGACAGAGTGAGAGGTCTGAAGGTGGTGGGTCTTCCCTCTGCTTGGCCAGTCAAGCAGTCTCTGCATTTAACTGCTACCCTGGAAGCAGGACATCTCTCGAGCTTTGAATGGATCTTCCAACAACTTGGACAGCCTAAGCATTCTCTATCAGGACATACGGTAGAATTCACTCCTCCGAAAATGGGAACACTCCATATTATTCTCAATGTCAGCAATCCTTGCAGTTTCTCCTCACTCATATCAGTGGTGATTATACAGGTACCAGTGACTAGTGTTTTTCTGGAGAGTAACACCAAACAGGTCTTTCTTAATCAATGTATCACATTTATTGCTGTTACATCTGATGGGTCAGACTTACAATTCCAGTGGACATTTGAAGACTCTGAAAAAAATATCACAGGTGTAGAAAGGTTTGTTGAACATTGTTACAACCATACTGGTGAATTTGTGACTCGTGTATCTGTGTTTAATCTTGTGAGCTTGGTTCAAGCTCATACAACCGTATGCATAAGCAAGCTGAATTGTGAACAGCCACTTGCCCGGCTGGTTGAATCTCCACCATTTGTGTACCCGGCTGTTGACGGTAGTTTTGAGGTAAGTGTGAATCTAAGAGGATGCACCAAATATAGAGCTATATACCGCTGGCAGCTGCACAAAGGGTCCGTTTGCTCTGCCAACATATTAAACCTCACAAAACTGGACACCTCCAACACTCTATTGACCATCCCGGGAGGCAGATTGGACATTGGAATGTACTGCTTACTTTTTACAATCAGTCTTCAAGGGACTCCACTGTCAAATAACGTTACACATACCTTTGAAGTAACACATAGTTTGCTGGTAGCCCAGATACATGGGGGCTCAACCAGGACTTGGTCAGCAGAAACGGACTTGATTTTGGATGGCTCAGAATCTTATGATCCTGATATGAATGAGGGACAACAGGAGACAGATATGGAATATGAATGGAGCTCAGAACCACTGGAGAGTCAGGTAAGAGGGGTATGGATGACTAATATCAGGATAATTTGAGGAAGAAAAGAGAAGAAAAAATTGTACTTGATTAAGATGGATGGAAGTAAAAAATAAAATTTTGGTAGTATTTAGTCTTTTAGTAAATTGCTGACTACGAATGGAGAGGGCAACATAAATAGGGGAAAAGTGGAATAGATCATTAATCATTTTGTTTACACCTGTACCCCACCCCCCCTCCCCAGTGCATCTATTCTACCCTGATGCATACCTTTCATCTGCAAAAATGCACTAATTAGTAATATCACCAATAATGATTCATTGGTCCAAGTACAGGTCCACGGGAAGCTCCAGTGGTTACATTTCCATCTTGTGAACTAACTGCGACTTTATCTTCAACTAATATTGTATCCACTCAGCCAACGTTAATTACAATCTCAAATACTGCAATTTATTTAGCGGTCTTTGGACAGTGTTAATCACCTTACTAAAATCTAAATAAACTACATTTACGGTTGTACCTTGATCTATTACTTTAGTCATCCAGTCAAAAAGGTCAATTAGAATTATTTTAAAAGTCTTCCCTCGCCAGTAAATCCCTGCTGCTTGGCATCTTGTAAGTTGCTGCATTTAGTTGTAAACCAAAAAGCCAGTTTACACATGGGTAATAAATGTATATATACAAGGCCAGAAGCCCATAAGTCGCTGAATTTTAAATATGATGCAATTCTTTGATTCAGAAGTGTTTCCACTAATTTCCCCTTTCCTGCTGTCAGTCTCACTGGCCTGATGTTGCCAGCCTCTTTAGCTTGTATCTATCTCCTTCCCATAGATTATTATGTTATGTAATGTTTCCCTTCTCTGATTTTTCTGTGACTACTGAGCAAAAATAATAATTAAGATGATCTGTTATATGATTGCCTCCCTCACAAAGGGGCTTATTTAATAAGTAACAGGTTTTAGCCCCGTTAAGTATTATCTGTCATCGTTGTGACTTTTCAACTTTATTTACTATATATGTCATGTCGGGACAGTGCAGTAAAGACTCCGGGCTTAATTCCGTAATTTACGGAAATTGACGCAAGGAAAGAGCCGAAACGCTGCGGAGTGGGATCCGGAGATCACTCTACCACAATGCTCTTCTCATAGGCTTGAATGATTAATGCTATCTTCAGATGGCGTTAGCCATTGGCGACATGTTCCGAAAAGCTAAGCTATTCAGAGCTTGCTAAAAGTGCCCAGACCACAGTCCTCATTTAGTATTATGGGGACTGCGGTTAAAGCTGTGCTTTGCCTAATGCAGGATATATATCTGATATAGGGCTGGTTTAGGGCTTCCTAAATAGGCCCCCAAGACCCTCTCCCACTTCTTTAGTTTTGGGGGTATATTTACTAAACTGTGGGTTTGAAAAAGTGGTTGCCTATAGCAACCAATCAGCTTCTAGTTATCATTTTGTACTAAATAAATGCTAACTAGAATCTGATTGGTTGCTATAGGCAATATCTCCCCTATTTCAAACCCGCATTTTAGTAAATATACCCCTTAATCTTTTTCCCTTTTTTTTATCCATTCACTTTTATACCTAAAATATTCTGTCTCCTTTTCCTATGGTCTTTGCTATTTTCTCTTCAGCGTTTCCACATCTGATTAATTTGTCGGCCTCCTTCTGCCCAGTAAGATATCCCTCCTTGTCTTCATTCTTCAGAGTCTGCCTATATCTCCTAAAGGCCATCTCTTTTTGCATTCACAATACCCACAACTTACTTTGAAGCAAATTGGCTTTTTTTCCTGGTGTTTTAAGATGATGAAATGATTGTTAGAACTGAAAATCTTTAATTGTACAGAGGTCATTTGTACACAGGTACAAGGTGTCTTAAGAGCAGCGAATGCTTATGCAATCATTGTTTAGCTTTGTTAGTAATTAAGATAAAGTTTTACAAGTTTTTATTTGGCATAATGGATAATGTTATATTGATCAGTGGAAAATACCAGAATTAACCAATTTTGATTCCATGATAGTGGATATATCGCCACTATAAGTCCTTACCAGGGCAGATGGACTTTCTCCGCCACTGTTGCATCGAGATGCAGCAGTGGATAGTAAATATAAATACATGGATAGTAAATATAGTTCACATAAAGTCTAAGGGCCTAATTAATTAAGGAAGTAAGACAAACGAAGGAGTAAGTTTTGCTCCTGGACAAAGTTTTGCTCCTGGACAAACCATGTTACAATGCAAGGGGTGCAAATTAGTTTATTACTTTGCACATCAGTTAAATACTGACTGCTCTTTCATGTAGCACACAAATACTTGATAGCTTTATTTTCACACTGAAATATAAAGTTGATCTAGGGCATGCCCTACCCCAACTATAAATCTGTCCCCACATTTTATATTTACCTCCCCCTCTAATGCATCATGGTTTTGCCCAGGTGCAAAGTTACTCATTTGTTTTTGCTCTACTATCCTTAATCAATCAGGCCCTAAGATTGTGTGTGTGTGTGTGTGTGTGTGTGTGTTTTTATAATATCTTGCAAACAGCGTTTGTAACTCTCTGTTTTATTTTTACATTTTCAGGATCATTCCTGCTCTCTACCCTCTTTGCTTGGTCTCCCAAAGATTTCAATAATTCGGTCTGCACTTTGTGTCAATACTTCTTACATCTTCACGTTGACTGTGCGGAAGCCAGGGAGAGAGCTGGCAACAGCCAAACAGACAGTAAGTCTAATGGACTCATCCTTACACCGTATTCCCTCTATGTTGCATTTATTGTGACACTTTTCTCTCCGTTCACAGGTCTCCCTCCATAGTGGTTCAGTGTTACCGGTTTATATTCAGTGTATTTCCTGTTATACATCATCTTCCGTTCACTACAGTCATAGGGTTCCTGTAATTTTACACGGTGAATGTGATGGCTGCACTTATGACACATTGGTGAGAGATGATTAGTAGTTTTATTTTATTATTTTAATTTATATATTTATTATTATTTTATTTATATAGCCATACTATGCAGCAATTTCCGTAGAATATTGAATAAATCACACTGTAAGCTTGCGGGCAGGGCCTTCTTACCTCTCTGTGTGTATTACCCAGTATTGTTTTATTACTGTGTTTATATATCTAATGAAGATAAGTACAAATGACAGTGATGTAAGGTTGCATGGTTACAAAAGGAAAGGAGCAGCTAAATTAAATAAATAAATAAAATAAAATAATAACAACATAGAAGCAACAACCTGATTCACCTTACTAGAATATACAGCAGAATCCAGACACTTGGGTAAACAATGAAAGCCTTTATTGTCTTAAGTAAATGATAGATAAAAGGAGATGTTTCGGTCAAATGACCTTTGTGAGTTTCATGGATATATAATATGTGTAAAATAGAAGTCTGGGCAGCACGATGGCTCAGTGGTTAGCACTTCTGCCTCACAGCACTGGGGTCATGAGTTCAATTCCCGACCATGGTCTTATCTGTGTGGAGTTTGGATGTTCTCCCCGTGTTGGCGTGGGTTTCCTCCGGGTGCTCCGGTTTCCTCCCACACTCCAAAAACATACTGATAGGTTAATTGGTTGCTATCAAAATGGACTCTAGTCTCTCTCTCTCTCTTTGTCTGTATATGTATGTTAGGGAATTTAGACTGTAAGCTCCGACGGCGTAGGGACTGAAGTGAATGAGTTCTCTGTACAGCGCTGCGGAATCAGTGGCGCTATATAAATAAATGGTGATGATGATGATGAAGTCTATACACTATTTCCCCACTAACCCCTGTCTACGTATTACAGTTCAGGTGGAGTGCTGCGGACTCGGATGGACATCTTCTGACCCTGGACAGCCACACAACAACCACAAGCTCCACAACGCGTAAACTTGTGTTTCGGAATGGAGCGCTGCAAAGTAATCTCAGCTACACATTCACCCTGCAAGTTACTCAGCAGAAGGCGCCAGGATGGGGAGAAGGCAGGATAATTCTACAGCCGAATAAACCCCCCACTGGGGGGCGCTGCTCACTGCTTCCCCAGAGCACTATCTTGTGGCTCCAGACTCCCCTGGAATATCACTGCACAGGTCAGTAGTCACAGGCCGTAAAAATCTGCAGTCACATGCAGACTTTATTGGGAGGCAAGGGACATGACGCTCTCAACATGTAAATTGCAGTATTTGTCCGCTGTAGTACTAGGACCATGACAGTTAGGTTTCCCTGAAAAGAAACACTGTTTCTCCCACATGTGCTAGCCTTGCAGTCAGTGCAGTAATGTGTGTAGAAGAATTCACATGCTGCAGAGGAAGTCACCAGTCTAATCACCGTCCTCATATTCACAGCAGTGAGTAATATAGCTGTATTGCATACTTGCCAACTCTCCCTAAATGTCAGGGAGACTCCCTGAAATAGGGGTGATCTCCCTCACTCCCTGAAGAGTCTGGCATTCTCCCTGATGCTGAGCCAGTACAAGACGTGGTTGGCTTCGCCATCTGTGGCATGATGACACAGTTCAGAAATTGTGTCCTATGTCCATGTATTGATGCCTATGGAGGTGGCCATTTTCATGGAGACCAAGATTTAATCAAAGACTGACAGGTAAGACATGACTTCAGTAATGGAGACAGAAATGTAAAAGACACTTCAGTCTCTAGAGATTCATTAGCTGCTTTTCTTTAAAGCATAGTTGCCTACTCTCACGGAATGTCCGGGAGACTCCCACATTTCTAGGAGATCTCCCTGGCTCCCGGGAGAGCAGGGCAACCTCTCGGTTCTCGACAATCGTTTAGGCAACAGTGCCAAAATGATGCGATTCGTCAAGCCCCGCCCCCACACGCCCGTCTCCCCTGGGATTTCCCTGAAGCCAACAAGGAAAAGTTGGCAAGTATGCTGTATTGTGAGAACTAATGTAGAGATTTAAGAGCTATAAATGGGCAATGTTAAGATTTCTATTTATGGTGAGTACTGGTATGTCTTTATTTGGGCATAAGCAATTTGAAATTCTAAGGGGAACTGATATCTAAAATACACATTTTGCAAACAGAACTCCATAAAAAAAGTAATTTTTAATTTAGAAAGGTACAGGTCATCATATATAGATTGTAAGTGTTTTGGTGTTGATTTTACATTTATTGCAGTAGGCAACTTTACCATAATTGTAACAATGGGAGAGATAATATAAAAAGGGGGTAAAATAATGAGTGACGTCACTATATAGCAAAACTAGTATACTTTCCTGCCCAGAGATACACAAGATGTATATAATCAATTTCCACATGGTGATTACAATAAATATCAGACAATATGATTTTTTTTAGGAAACATGACAATAAGATCTTTTGCCAGATTTTTAAATATATATAATACAAAGGGATTTTGTGACCTGCATCCATTATGTAAATCCTAATCCGTTTCTACCAGGATGGAGAGATCCAGATATGGG
The DNA here is from genome assembly GCF_038048845.1 of Mixophyes fleayi. Lineage (NCBI taxonomy): Eukaryota > Metazoa > Chordata > Amphibia > Anura > Limnodynastidae > Mixophyes > Mixophyes fleayi. Next base: position 196,577,301 of record NC_134407.1, on the reverse strand, counting down.
CATCCAGCTGTTCTACGTTCTGTCAGTTCGGATCTGTTCTGCCAATGGTTGTCAAAAACTATATTTATATCGTGGGTTGAAGAGCCGGCACAGTGTGCGGGCTCCTGCCGGCAGTGAGCTCGGAGATATTGAAGTGTACGTGGAAGTTGAAGACATGCAGGGAGACCGGGCGCTGGCAATAAATCGGTATGAGTGAGGGCTCTTCCCTTTTACTATCAAATCTTCCACTCCGTCATTTCTTGACTGCCACTACAGTGCTGGCACATTAGGCCTGCAGCTGAGAACTATAATGTGTTGGATAGAAGTGCGCTCTATATACCGTCTACTCTCTTGCATTCTCTCTGCTGGTCCTCTAGTGCCAACTGGTGCAAGGGGAGGTGATTAATGACATCAGCATTCTGCTGCTGTTTGACCTTGTGATCGTGCTGTATGACCTTAGAACTCTAACTGCATTCTATAACTGTTACAACTTCTGCAGCCATTAATCATGTGCCGTACCTGCATCACTGCTGTTGTTCCAGCTCCCAAATAAACCAACAACTTGGTGAACTTTAACCAAGTTTGTGGACTAACATTTCTATCTAACTAACTTTCCATTACCATAGATTTCTCCATTGGCTGAGTAAAGTTGATTCGCATTTCTTGCTTTACATATCTACAAAAAAATTGAGTTATTTCTGTTCTGTTTTTTTGTTTGAGTTTGCATGATATGATGGACCTATTATGTGGGATGGCCATGGGGCTGCAACTTTGTATCACATTTTATTCACATTGCTCTGAAAGTCCCCATTTTCCATTTTTTTCTTCCTCTATGCCAAGCACTCTGTCAGTCTCGATGCCCTCCCTGCCCCTTGGTGTGTCCATGACACATTGGTTGAGGGATCACAGTGAATCAATGCTGGAGCACATGCAGGTGGTGGGTGACACGCCATCAGTGTTGCAACTTGCCCTGGAGATGGTCACTGCCCTAAACCTGGTGAGAAACAAACAACGAGGATGACATAAGGACGTACTTAAAGTGGTTGTGCCATGCAATGTTCTTTATGTAACAAGTCTTCCAACTCTGCATTCTTAACCAGGACACTAATGTGACGGATGGGGAGAACAGTTATCGTCTCCATATACGTAACAATGTGACACATGTCGTGTCCTCTGTCAATCTCTCCAATCTTTGGGAGGTAGCAGCTGTCAGCGCAGCCTTGACACAATGCATGGTATGTGTACAAGTAGGATATCATATAGAGAGTCCTTTATATAAATGTCCTTGTACCTATGTAACAGTATGGCTTGTCATCTCACCAGGACCCTGATCAAGGGATGGATACTACAATATTTCTAAAGGTCCTGGAGGTCACAGAGAAAATGATCCATGTGCTGACGGTGGAAGGCAACAGGGGACACAGAGCTGAGAATGACATTCAGGAAAACATCCTCACTCTGCTAGGTAGGACTTACTAAGCCTTTCACATTGAAAAACTTTGTTCAATAACTAGTATACTAATATATGGGATAATGTACCCTCTGTTATATTTTACCAAGCACTATGATGTTAAAAATCATAAGCCAAAGATCCAAATGGATTTAAACAGTCTTGTATACCGTTCTTGTTACTGGGCCAATTTTAGTAGCACACCCTGTTTTAGCACTCCCTCTATACAGACTTTGACCTTGCAAGGGTTCCACAATACATCTGGTTTTCTCGTAGAGCCAAACACCAAAAATGCGCCTTAACTCGTCTTTGTTAGACATTAGTTGAACAGACAATTCCTGCTACATACTATGAGCTCTTATTAAATCTTTGAGCATAAGTATATGTACACATTTATTATTTGAATTCATCCAAGATCCAGTAAATTTATAACACTTCCTATTGTTAATTGTAAGATGATAAGGTTATTAGAAAACTGACACAGACTCAGAAGCCCCCACCCCCACCTCCTCATACCTTTGTTGAAGCTTACTGGTGGACCAAGTGAAGATGTAGCCCCCTGTGCTTTATAATCATAGCATTACTCTAACCTCAGGATGTGGCCTACGGAGAGTCGAAATAACTCGACTTCCTGTGTCATATTACACTGATAGCATCCTGCTGCAGCCATGAACAGAACATGGTAAAAGGATTTTGAATGATACAATATGTTGGGAAAAATTGAGCATCTTTAGTGTATAATTGGTGCTTTCTGATGTCCAAATATGATAATTAGACAAATATTATTTACAGAAATAACATGTATCACTCAGATAATAACTCATTGCCAAATACACACTTCCAAACTGGTACCTATATGTTAATGTGCCCCAAGTAACACAACCAAAAATGACTGTACCGTCTCCAACAATGACCAAATGACGATAGTACAGTCTACACAAAGCATAAGAGCCACCAAATCTAGCCAAACTCAGTTTTATCTACATAGCACGTATCCCCAAAAGGTTCCCAGCAACATCCACAAAGCAGCACATCCTGCAACATATATACACCGCATCATCATCAGCTATTATATAGCGCCACTAATTCCGCAGCGCTGTACAGAGAACTCACTCACATCAGTCCCTGCCCCATTGGAGCTTACAGTCTAAATTTCCTAACATACACACACATATATACCGAGGGGGACTAAACTCAATTTAATAGAAGCCAATTAACCTACCAGTATGTTTTTGGAGTGTGGGAGGAAACCGGAGCACCCAGAGGAAATCCACGCAAACACGGGGAGAACATACAAACTCCACATATCTTTTGGACATGTCCTGCAGTGTCTTGTCTGTTAGAGCAGAGTACCTGTAACTAGACTCATATTTGACAAGTGACGTATATTTGGATCCTCTCACATGCGTCTGCCCGATTTGCATGCGTTTTTTGAAAAAAGCAATTTATGCTTGTTTTGCAGGCCTTAATGAATCAACACCTCATGTTATTGTAAAAATTAGACCCTTTGCATTTTATGTGCATTTAATTTACATTATGCTGGGGTGCACTTTTTTGACTGCTTCTTGTTCCATTTTAATGCATCCGATGGGGGTCAGTGCAGTTTACAACTTACAATGGGAGCACATTGTAAATGCAATGAGATACATTTTAGCATTTTTGACCATGTACCCTAAATGATGCATACTTAATGCAAGTAAAGTGCTTGGAAAAGAAAAATCCTTATATGAAATGAAAAACATTGAAAACATTTCCTTATTCTGTGAATTACACAATATGAAACTGTATTAATAGCGAAGCAAACAACAATCAAACAAAAAAGAACAAAGGATAATAGAAGACTGAGAATGAAAAGGGAAGGGATTGAAGAAGGGTAGAAGAGAAAGGAGGAGAAGGGCGTAGAGCGTATGCAGCCCTGTTTTTCAAATGCAGAGACTGTGCGTCTTTTTCCTTCTGTAGTACTGGAAAGTTAGTGTGGAATATATTTTTATTATTACAGAAAAGATTTATATGTGGGAGAGTCTTTGAATTCTAACCAGTGACTTATTGAAGTTTGTCAATTGAAGCCAGGGGCGGATCTAGACATTTGTCCTACCCGGGGCGATTTTAGGGGGGGCGATTTAGGCCCCGCCCCCTTTCTGATGTCTAAGGCTGCACACTATGTGCAGGTCCGCTCGGCAGTGACAGTGTGCTGCCCTGCTGTTCTGATTGTGTTTAAAACACAATCAGAGCAGCCGGGCAGCACACTGTCACTGCTGAACGGACCTGCACAGTGTGCAGCTGTCGGCAGCAAGCCCCTGGTAGGGGGAAGGCGATCGCCCCCCCCTGAATCCGCCACTGATTGAAGCCATGATTATGTCATTCATAGACAGGTAACAGTCTATTGAGGGACCTTTTGTAATTAGCTATAGGAGGTTAAAAAAGGAAAGGAGCCAAAACCCAGGATCAGTCGCATCAGTCTGCATCTGTGATTTCCTTTGATTGGGTCATCACTGTTTGCCAATAGGGGCTAAGTTTACTACTGTCCCACCATATATGCATCAGTGTGTCAAGAGCAGAGTTGTACCTCCAGCAAGAGGCTGGAATGTCGGGCAACAATTTATGGAGCATACTGGGCGTTATATACCGTCTTGATCAAGTTTTAAATTGTGTCTCTACCACCCAGACACTAAACAAGCAAATGTTATTTATTTGGAGCATTTTATTTGGGGCAGCACAGTGGTGTAGTTGTTAGCACTTCTGCCTCACAGCACTGGGGTCATGAGTTCAATTCCTGACCATGATCTTATCTGTGTGGAGTTTGTATGTTCTCCCCATGTTTGCATGGGTTTCCTCCGAGTGCTCCGGTTTTTAGACTGTAAGCTCCAATGGGGCAGGAACTGATGTGAGTGAGTTCTCTGTACAGCTCTGCAGAATTAGTGGCGCTATATAAATAGTTGATGATGATGAAAGTGGGTGTCAGCTGTTAACCATAACCATTTTTACTTTAACATGCATTAAAAACCAAATGGCAAATGCCAGTGTGAAAGTATCCCTATATGGTGGAATGATGCTGATTCCCGATCCTGTTTACGCAGCACTGGTTCAGGAAAAACTGAAATAATCCCACTGACAATTTCAAATCTCACAGTGTTTACATATTCAGATTATCCATATCCATACACTAGGGCATATTCAATTGTTGGCGTTACTGCCTAAAGTAACGCAGCGTGCGCACTATTACCGTCACGTAAATACCATTATTATGGTACATATCACGCTGGATTTCAGCTCGCAGCTCATGGAGCTGTGAGCTGAAATCCGGCTCAGTATTACCGTATAACGGTAATACTTTTTCTGCGGCGGAAAACGCCAACAATTGAATATGCCCCATTGTTTTACATTCTGAGACTCGAGTTATTATCACAACACCATTCCATGTATTAAAAGATGAAATGCTGATTAAAACTACTGGCTTTGTAAATAAACCTTTAAAATATCAGCACATCCTTTACACTGGTTGGTTATTATAACAGTGCAGTGTATCTGCTATTTACCCCATATAGTTCCTATTGATTGAAATGATTAAACTTCTTTTAGGTGGTGCATTGACTTCCTTGTATTCCGAAGACCTTTCTATTTTTGCCTTCAACTTGACGCGGGCGCTGACAGTATCTCTTATGAGGTCACGTATGTCTGATGAGGAGCCTCTGTTAATTAATGTTCCTGGAGTTAAAATACAAGCAACGAGAGTTCTTCCCGATAACCTGCTGGGCACATCTCCTTCGCACTCGAGCCAAGTTTCTAAGCTGCACGTTCTGCCAAATACTTTGTTAGGTCACCATGAACTTCTACAATTGATTTTAGAGCTGGACAATAACCCTTTTCCAGATGGACTGGTTCCTAACGCCCCTGTGACCTCCCAGTTGGTGGCCTTGGAATTCACATCTCTCAGGGGTGATTCTGTACCAGTAAGAGGCTTGCCAGCAGAAGCCGCCATTCACTTGAGAATGCCTGTCAAGAAAGAGGTTACTCTGAGACCAACATCCATCTTCCTAGCGCCAAGAGGTAACGCCAACTTTACAGTAACTAGTGACCTGGTGCATAGATCTGCAGGAACTCATCTGTACATAGACATTACTATAATGAATGGTGAGTGAAACAGAAGGGTATGTAAACCTAATACTGCTATAGAACATTTAATTCCCTTTTTGCCCCTGTACAATTGAATGAAACAACAGCAAGTTCAAACATAATAACAATGCATTTTATATAATGAAAGCAGAAATCTCTGTGACATTTCTGATTTGCAGAGTCTGCTTTTTTAGCTGTTTAAAAAGTGAATGGGAGACTTTTAATTTCTTGGAAATCTGTTGTGTTCCTTCCCTCATCGTATATATGCACGGTGGTAAAGTAGTTAAAATGGATTGTGCAATTAGCCCTTTCTCTGCGTAGCACAATGCTAGTAGCCACCCTTTGAAAGGCTTGGGACTGCTTTAGTGTAGTGGTGAACTTTTAAAAGGATCTATTGCCTATTGGTGGTGTGAAACTACAAGCCCCAGCATGCTTTGCCAGTAAATAGACAGCCAATAGTTGGCTAGGCATGCTGGGATTTGTAGTTTCACAACACCTGGAGAGCCACAGGTTGGTCAGGCCTGGTCTATTTAAAGAGCTGGGGTAGCCTCCAAATCAGTTTCACCCTCTATTTATCTCTTTATAAATATGTATGCTTAGAGTTGGGCCAACATGAATTATAAATAAAAAATTCTATTTGCCTGCACATGCAATATTAGTAAATATCCATCTTCCTTAATATTTCAAAACCATTAATGTCTTTTCTATGTTTGATGTGATATGGTTTCCTGGGACTGTAATAGAACCGACTGTAATAGAATGTTCTGTGATTATTCTGTAGATTCCGATTGGTCTCTTGAAAAATCCCCGGAGTTGTTAATTTCATATGGACCCATTCACTCCTCCAATCAGTCTGACACGGAAAGGATCTATATGTTCAACATGACTCTCAGGGAAGAGGACACACATAATATAAGTCTGCTGCTTCCCAGTACATTGAGGTATAAGCACGTTTGTTCCTAATCAATACTTTTCACTTAAATTCAACAACCACCTACTCCTCTTCTATAGTAATCACTTGTGCCAGTAATTCTCTCAATACCTATGGCATTGGTCGATATATTCCTTTTTCATATTTACTCCAGTTGTCTCGGACTATACCTATGATTTATATAACTTTACAGATTCCGCTGTACTATGACACTAATGTGCATCTCCCTTCGTTTCTCCTTTGTTTGTTGTGTCTTAGCTGGCCGATGCTTGAGTATCAAGTAAATATCACTAGCCTGCTTTCCGTCACCTCGGTCATCGTCTCTGTCAGCCTCTTCTCCAGCCTTTGTCAGTACTTCCACATGCCCAGCCATACATGGAGAACAGAAGGCATGACGCCAAGCAATGCCAGCCACCCGCACCAGGCTGTGTGTCATACTCGCCACCTTACACTATTTGGCGCCAGTGTGTTTGTGCCCTCACATCACCTCATTTTGCTTCCCCCTGTAAGTATAACGATCCTTTAGAAGGAAACTGGATAATTTCATATATATCATAGAACTATTTTAACTTGCAATGTCTCTTTTCAGGTGTGTATATATGAAACATTGCAACTGAAATAACTTAAGTCACTCTAAGTTATGACACTTTATTATTTTTTATTTCAACAAAGGTGTGTCTTGGTATAGTAGTAGTTTTTAATTAAGGATTGGGGTATAGTTGGCAACTTTCTATCGTTGCCCTCTGGGAGATCCTGGAGGTGAGGTGTGGTGGGAAGGCAGTAGGCAGTGGGGCGTAGTGGATCACGTCAATTAGGCCCCACCCCTGTGACAAAAATGATGCAATTTTTTCATGGGGGAGGGACCAAAATGACACAATCCGCCGCAAATCACGTCATTTAGGCTCCCGACGGGAAGGTTGTGGGAAAATTGCCCGCTCTCCCGGGAGTTCGGGTGCCCTACCCGCAATTCGAGAGTCTACTGGACAGTACGGGAGAGTGGGCAAGTATGGATTTAGTATACAGCACAAATACCTTGTCTGACAACCTGTGGTTGGTTTTCTGTGTTTAATTTTAAGGTTTCTGTGTTTTATTTGATATCTGGCTCTATTAAGAGATAGCTATACACATGGGTATATTATTATATATATATTTGCCATACTTTACCTGTTGCCCAGCAAAAGTGCAATATAGCTACTTAATTTCAAGTGCACTCTTAATGAACATAGACTTAAATAGCAATTTCAACCACTTCTTGAAACTCATCAGGTTTATGACTTTTGACATTATCTCGCTATAACTTGTTTATTTGTTTTGGCTTTGTCTTATGATATTCCGTATCCTTCTCCATTCTGCCATCCTCCATTCGCTTTGTGCTGTCATCCTCATTATTTCGCTCCATACTTATCTGCCCACACTGCACTGTCTCCCCACACTTAGGATCCCCAACATTGGACACTTGTGCTGACATGTTGCTCAGTGCTCCTTTCTCTGTATCTGCTGCTGGTCCTGATATCTCACAAGCTGGACCATCTCGATGTCTCACGTTAGGAGTCATTCCCTTGTGTGGTCCACAAGGGCAGTACCGATACTGGGTGCTGGTAAAGACCGGCTGGAGGAGGGGGGCAGGTGCGTATATGGCTTCTTCTTTTCCTTATACAGCTGTTCTGCACATTTGTAATGTGTAAACAAATGTACATAATTGCTAACATGTAAGTAATTTCATAAAACCTGCATACTAGGCTTGATACCTATCGAAAAAGCCCATAACCCAAATATTACCAGCTCTCCACATCACAAACACAGTGCCAATCTAGGACAATGCTACATGCTGTTATGCTGGACATGACCTTTAATTTAATATGTTGATACTAAATGAAGTTATGAAATGTAAATAAATTGATATGTGTACCTACATTGTGTCTCACGTGTTTCATAATCACTGCTTGGTGTCCTTATTTAGAAACGGAAACATAATGATTGTCCAAGGTCAGAGAGTGTATCCCCCTCCCATCTAAATATACAATGGATGCTGCCAGAATTCTATTTTTGCTTATTGGTACAGGAAGAATGATTGTTTCAGTTCACCGGCAATGTATAAAGTGATTGAGAACATGAGAACACTAAGCACATGCATTATTATTGTTAACCTTTAATTGTAGGGCGCCACATTAGGCCTGCAGCGCCTTACAGAGGGCAAACAACAAGTCCGTTCATGGTAGTACAATACAGAAAACAAATAACACTACAACTCTCAGCACGGCTACTGGGGTGCAAGGGGTATATTCAGCACAGGCTGAAACCTGAGCCCATTAGCGTTGGCTGAACTAACAGGTGTAGAGCCACCGAAAGAGGTGCAAAGACAATGGAGGAGTAGAGTCAATGGACAGAGAGGAGGAGGTGCGCAGTGTAGTTGGTGAGCAAAAGTTATAGGTAATAAGAACAGGAGGGAAGAGGGCCCTGTTCCCTAGAGCTAACAATCTAAAAGTAGAGGACTAGTAGGCTTTTATAAACAGGAGGGTTTTCAATGACCATTTGAAGTAGAGATGCTCACTGACCCCCGTGAAGTGGTTTTGGTTTTGGATCTGGATTAGCTTAGTGTTTGGTTTTGGTTTTGTCCAAACCCCCCTCGTGTGTTTTGGTTTTGGTTTTGTATCTGTATTTTTTTTAGAAAAATTGCTAAAATATGCTAAAATCACATAATTTTGCTCTTTTTTTTTGATCCTACATTATTATAAACCTCAATAACACTAATTTCAAGTCATTTGCAGTTAATTTTGACCACCTCACAGGTCACATTATTATTTTCATACACTTTCGGACAAATACTGCAGCGATCTGGCTGGATGGTAAGTGACAGTGCAATAACTCAAACATGGCAGTCCCTACCATATCTAGGACACATTGGCACACAGCAGTGGCAGAAAAGAAAAGTCAGAAGAAAAGCCTGCAAGGCCTAGTATTTGTATTTCAGCAATGACAATTTGCAATGGAGCTCTTCTCTTTGTGTGTAACCAATATAACACCGTACAATCACTGTCCAATTTGACTGCAGAATTACACCAACCCTGCCAGCACTAGTATTTGTATTTTTCTGCAATGAGAATTAGCAATGGAGCTCCACTGAATGTCACTGTAGACTTTGTTGAACACTGCTACCCCATCCTCTTTCATTTATATCTACTTGGCTGACCAACTGCTCTACACAGTGTGCTACCCCGTCTGTGTCTCTCTTTCAAATGGCGCTAGGTCGCCGTGGAGGGCGGTATTTATAGATTTCACAACTCGCTAGATCCGAGATCCGGCGACGTAACAATGACGTTTTGCCTCGTTTTCGATTTAGAAAAAGTGTGAACGTACCGAGCCGGCTCTGCTCGGTACTCGAATCCCCTAAGTTCGGGTGTGTTTGGTTCTCGAGGAACCGAGCCTGAGCATCTCTAATTTGAAGCTATGTGTTAGTCCCCCATTTTACTCATTTATTTTCCTATTGCAATTTCCTGTGCTAGATGAATTGATGTGGAAAAAAACACCTTTAACATATCTTCATTATTTCAGCATAGATTTCTGTGAACATGTATATAAATCAGTCATGCACTGGGTAAGATGGGGCATTGGGGACGGTATGACTGTAGTGTGTGATTTAATGTGCTGTATCACATACATGTGACCAAACCGCGCCCATTTTTTCTTTTTAAACATTTCATGTTTGAAAAGATTTTAGTTGGATAGGGTGTTACGTCGCTACCTTACATCACTGTGGAATGCGGAAGGACAAAGGAACCAGTGTTAAAAAGCCTAAAATGCTATTTGCTTGTTGCCTCATAGATAACATAAATTCTATGTGTGTCTGGTGGACTCACAACACAGGTGCACGAGCAGTAATTGTGTGTTTGAAGGGCCGGACTATACCTTGGTATTTGAGCTATTGGACCCATTTCAGCTGGTTTCTAGTAATCCACTTTAGACGTTTGGGGTGTATGTTATAAAAGAGAAGGAAATACTATAGTATATAAATATATCTATAGTCAGGGTAAGGTTAAAATGAAATGCATTTAAGATTGAACGGCATGCTTCATATGTTCATAGCTCCAGTGCATTTATGTATCCTCTCATATCAGCTAAATACCCACTCCCCATACGTGCTTCTATGACCCACATCTCAGTCTGCCCCTCCAGAGATCTAATCCCATCTGCAAAACTGATGCTTTCTAAGACTATCCCCCTTCTTCCCAGCCCTGACTGAACAGTCCCGTTCCCTTCCAACCACCCTGCCCCCCTAGAGCTACATAACTCTCCACCAGTAATGTGCTGTTTTACAGAGTTCTATATCCGCTTTCCACACTGCCACCTACATAACCATTTCTCAGCCTTCCTTTCCCACAATCTTTATAAGTCATTATTACTCATGGATAACATACCTGCCTTATTCATTAAGAAATGTAAATGCCTATATGTGCCGTATTTTGCGTTAAATCGCACTGCGCACGCCCAGAAACAGACTATGCGCCACTGAACGCAAGAACATCCAATTCATTTTTGAGTGGAAAGGGCTCTGCTGACAGCCTACGATTTCATGGGTGGAACAGTTAGGGGACCAGGGGCAAATGCAGGATTTGTAGAGGGGGGTTTCCACACCACGCCACCAGTGGGCGTGACCAGCATGCATGGGAGCTTGGCTATGATATTAGACAGTGCTTGGCTGCTCTCCAACTCTTCCTATCCCCATAATATACATGGGCAATGCTGCCTGCACTACTGTTAGGTGCACGCAGCTCTCCCTTTTCAAGCAGAGCCGTGTGAAGTGGGGGCAGGGTCCAGCCACCTCAATTATACAGTGCCCCAGGCTTGGAGGGGGGTTTCCAGGCACTAGGAACCCCCCTCCCCCTCGGTTTGCCTATGGGGACTGGGCGTATGCACGTAGTCAGTGTACAGTAAGGACGTGCCAAGCTTGAGCGCACACAGCAGCATCCGATTTAAGCTTTAGGTATCTCTACAGTACGTGTTTTTCTGTCGTACCACTTGCATCAGCTACAGGTCAGGTGTAAGTGCCAAGTGATGCTGATGGCGGCTGCGTATGCAGCTAGAAAATGTGTTTGCAATCAGGAGCCACTATATAAATTAATTTTATGTACAGTAGATTGATGTAAAAAAAAAAATCATGGAAAAAATGGAATGTTAAAATGTTTTTCTCATAAATTACTATATTATTAACAGGTGACAATTATTGATTTTTCCTCTGCATTCCGTTGGAACTTTATATTCCACATATGTATTGTACGTATCCAGCAAGTATGGCAACAGCCCTGTACGTTGAGCGGGCCTAAATCCGTATGTATTCAACAAGAGATGTTTCTTCAGATCTGTCTCTAGTTCAATACGAACGTTCATTTGCCGGATTTACATGCATTTTTTAAAAAAACGCACAATGCGTTCATTGTGCGTGCCTTAATGAATCAGGCCCACCGTTTCCTACGTTCTTTTCTGCTTGTGCCATTGATGATTCCTGGTCAAATCTTACATCATCCATGTTCATTACTGTGTAGTGTTTTATGAGTGAACATATCTGTATTATTAATACTAAACAACGATCTCCTAATATTCTTTTTGACCAATTGGCCACATAGCCCTGTGTAATCCCTGTATTATTGCATACATGTCTTTATATGTTTATAATTTACTCAGGTACCACAGCGCATGTTGGGATCTGTCTGTATGGCCTGAATAAGAGTGGAGCCCGTCACCTGGACAACGGAGGAGCTTTTATTACGGGAAGTATTGATATGTTCCAGGTTGAAACTGATAGTAACTTGGGAGAGATATGGAAGATCCGCGTGTGGCATGACAACACTGGTAAGATAATATTGTAGACGCAGATAGTAACTTATCAGACAAAAAGTAAAGAGAAGTGACCGCTCAGAGTCACAAATGGATTTTAGCCAGGTACCATAGTAAGTAATGGAGAGTCAGAAAATAATGTATCCACCACTACATATTGTAAGGAAACTCTGTCACTGGTTTATTATGTAGCCAGTGTCTTGTGTTAAATAACTAAATGGTTGAGATTGTTAAATGTTGGGATTTTTAAAAAGTTAAACATGGTGATAATTGTGGGTCACTCACATTGGTATATGGTTTCTCCAAAAAGTAATTATCATTTTAAGTGTGTTGCACATATGAAGATATGGGGCCTGATTCATGGTCGGACGCAAGTCCATTTGTGCGCCATATCTCAGAAATAGATCAGGAACGGACCATAGGCTTATGAACGCAGTTCATGCGTTTCATGTCCGACTGCAAAGGACACTTACGACTGCCTACGTCTTGAAGGGCAGATGACTGTAGGCAATGTACAGTAAGGGTGTGCGGAGGGTATACCTGTTATGGCAACCAGTGCGGCATAAACTTGTAGAACTTTAGGTCTTCACCTATAGCAGCCGTCGTTCCCGTAGAGACTGGTTATGCTCACAGGTACTTGGATGCCCCCAGGACTTACACTCAGTGTAGTACAAGTTTATGTTCACATGGCAGCGCACAGGTACAGGAGGTAGCACACGGAGTAGCGACAGGCCAGAGATCTGCGGACCGGACAGAGCACAGGTGGAGAGGTCAGGTACAAGCAGGGTCTGGGTCACCGGCAATGGTTCAGAGTCCGGGTACAGGCAAAAGGTAAGGGTCACAGGCAATGGTTTAGGGTCCAGGGACAGGCGGAGTCATACACAGATAAATCAATCCAAGGTTCGACACCAAACTAGCACAGGAGCAAGCAGCAGTACTGAGACAGGACGCTACAACCGGCAGTGAGGCTCAGGCTCAGTCCTCACTGCCTTAAATACTGCTGAGGGCCAGTCAGGGCAAAGCCCAGCAAGTGCTGCATAATTAATTACTGGCATACAGCCATTAAAAGAGTAGTGGTAGTTTCACCCTAATGAGCCACCATTGGCTGAGTCAAATTAGCCCTGCGCGCACGCGCCCGGCTGTTTGACAGCTGTCCGGGCGTGGCGGAAGGTAAGCGCAGGCGTCCCGGCTGTTGCCTAGGCAACCAGGATGTGGAGACCGGAAGTGACGTCCCAGTTCTTCATAGCGACGGCCGGGACGCCAGAAACCAGGGGCGGGGAGTCGCGGCGGTGTCCGTGGCAGCCGCAGCTCCTGAAAATACCAATGCAGATGAGGCTGACTTAAGTCTTGTGTTTCTCTTAGGTACGTGTATTTTAGCTGTATCATTTGCACCAGCTACACGGCAGGTGTAAGTGCCGACTGATAGTGGTGACTGTCACGGCATAGTCTTCTAAAAACGACACACATTTTGCAAATATTTTTATTATCTTACATATTTTACAGATATTTTTATTAATGATTATAGTATATATAGTTGTTCATTTTGCTTTATAATTATTTTTCCATGCGTTTTGATGTGATCTTATATTGCACCTATGGATGTCCGTTTCCAGCAGTTTGTTTTCTGTGTGTCTACATACGGCAAGTAACATTTAGGTGGAACGTACTTATACCCAGATTTAAATGGAAACATATCTTGAGATCCGCTTGGAATTGAATACGGTTGGAAACACACTCAAGTTCCGCAGGTTGCATCCGAAGATGAATCGGGCCCATAATCTCTTTGTGTTTCACTGCACTGACTGTCATTCTATTGAAGAAAAACCATAAAGATGAGTTATATGATACAAATTGATGGGGCAGACAGACAGACATAGTGATGTTGTTGTCTGTCTAGGTTTGGATCCTTCGTGGTTCCTGCAATACGTGGCTGTGTGGGACAAGCAGACGGATTTCCTCTACTTCTTCCTGGTGAATGATTGGCTGTCAGTAGAGAATGAACGTAACGGAGGGAAAGTGGAAAAAGAAATCCTGGCGACCTGTGAGTCTTACTATGTTGACTGGTTAAGCAGTTCATCGGTACTGTTGGTAGCGCTCTTCGGGGGTTTATTTAAAAAACACAAGGCATATTTTTTGCGTTAATGCACCTATTTGTCTCATATGTCTGCTATGATCAGTACAGAGCTGGAGAACATAAAGCCTTACCTGATAACGCTTTTGGACCACCTACTTATCGAGTCACAACTTTTTTTTTTACTCCCACCTAAAATACTATTAATATTATTTTTGGAGCCTTAAATAAATTATAAAAGTAGGTTGACATTAGTGTCTTTAATTTCATTGCTTTTCATGGCGATTTAAATGTGATTTCCTGTATACAACGTGCCTGAGTGTTATAAAAGGCGGAGGATCTCCGAAGACGTACAAAAAATCAGGTTGATTTCTAGCACAAGAAGACTTTATGAAGACTAATATTAATCTGTAAATACATGAGAGAGACTGTTTCAGCTCTTGATAAGTACAACTGCTAAACCAGAACACCTCTCTAAATACATAGTCTTGACCTCCGAAAGTTTATTATTATCATCATCATCATCACCATCCGTTTATATAGCGCCACCAACTCAACAGCACTGTACAGAGAACTCACTCACATCAGTCCCTGCCCCATTGGAGCTCACAGACTAAATTCCCCAACACACACACACACAGACAGACAGACTAGGGTCAATTTGTTAACAGCCAACTAACCTACCAGTATGTTTTTATGGAATGTGGGAGGAAACCGGAGCACCCGGAGGAAACCCACGCAAACACGGGGAGAACATACAAACTCCTCACAGATAAGGCCATGGTTGGGAATTGAACTCATGACCCCAGTGCTGTAAAGCAGAAGTGCTAACCACTAAGCCACCGTACCCCATTCCGCGACACACAATCTTATTTTTGTATGTAGACGCAGAATGGGGCACACTGTTGCAGCTGAAACACACTAAATTAGGAGTACCCCTATCCATCATACTTTCTTGTGGATCTACAATGCCTCTTGATAGAATTTTTTTTATTTACATGGTTACAAACTATTGTTCCAGGTCCTCAAGAGCTCACCAGCTTTTCCCAGGTGTTTCCAGCACAACTGCTTCTTGGATTGACAGACTGGCACCTGTGGTTGTCTGTTTGGTGGCGACCTGCGCGCAGCCGATTCACACGTATCCAGAGAGTGACCTGCTGCGCGTTGACCCTTCATCTCTACATGACGGCTTGTTCCCTGTGGTATGGGGCAGTTGGAGTTCAGGGCAGTAGGTTAGTGCTAAATCGTTGATTTTTGCAAGAGTGCATAGATTGCTTTACTGCTCCTCAGTTATATTATCGTTCCTTATCTGGGGGAGTGAGTAGCTTAATTGTCTAGTGTTGCAATGATTGATTCTAGGGTACAATGAAAAATATATTTCTATACCTTGTGTACAACTTTTAACTCTCTGTGTTCTCTCTTTATTTCCTCTTATGTGTCAGTTCTCCTCTCGGGCGCCAGTCTCTGGTTACATGGCAAAGTATTTTCGTTGGGGTCATTGTGTGTCTGATTGTCCTTCCCCTACAGCTTCTGTTCACATTCCTTTTCCGAGAAACGCGTAGTGTGGTAAGAAATACCCTTATGACATACACACAATACATCATGATTCTATAGGGCCTCTTCATAGGCTTTGTCATGTTGTCCTCCCCTAAGAAAGGGTCACCTGTCTGTTTCAGGTATTTGTAGATGATTCGGCTGCCTCTACCTCATCCACAGAGGAGGACGTGCATATGGATGCTCCCTCCTTGTTATCCATACCTGGAAGGACAGACTCTCTGCTGGACGTCAGCTCACTTAGCTGTGTAGGTGACATTTACACCAAGCGCCACTGATTCAAAGATATCCCTGTATTAAGAAGAAAACAGGGTCATCGTCTAATTCATTTAATGACAGATTTCTTTTCTTAGAGGTCCATAACCAGCAGCAAGTTTACCTTTGACATTGGAAAGGATGGCATCTGGCATACAGAAAGGTGAGCCAGAGGTTCTGGTAGTAGATTTTGGGGTTGTAAGGAAGACTATTTTCATCCCTACTGATCTACGATATCCTTAATATGTACTTAATATTGAATACTTACAATGGATATATATGTATTTAGCCGAGGAAAGTAACACATTTAAAGTATTTGCATTAAAACATAATAAAATGTTTAGCATCTGTTCTACCGCTGGGGACCCCAATGTCTGGATCACCAGAGATGTGATAGTGAAGACAAGTAGTGTTTTTTTTAAAAACTCATCACTTTTAAAGATTCTCGTAGTCATTTGAGATTCCCATTTAAGTGATATGGATAAACGGAGGATAGTGATTTTTTTTTTTGAAAAACAAAATGTAAATAGGTGCATTTTAAAAGCCAAAATTCAGAGTTAGCCAGAATCTCTCCTTCCACTATTGCTGCGGAAATTCAAATCATCTCTCACTGGTATGTGGTAAGCTTGGGGCATTCACACCAATTGTGGATAGGGCTGCCAGGACCAACACATGGCTGAGATACGCTAGGGCATCTGTACCACCCAGAACTAATTTTTTTACAGTGTCGCTTTGTGAGCCTGAAATTTAAAATCCTTGGCTACTAAGTCTCATCCAAGGCCGCACCAAAATCCCTGTTCCAGACCTCCATTTATCTCGGAAGGGCGCAAAAAGGCGTTTTCTAATATTAATCTGTAAATACATGAAATAGACTGTTTCAGCTCTTGATAAGTAGTATGGGTATTTCATAGGGAGTCATTTCTCTATTTAATGCATTGATCTGACTCAAATGTCTCAAGAAATGTCTGATTTGGGATTATATCCAATATTCAAGGTTTGGAGGTGACTGACTGTGAGCACCCCCATCCTTGACATTCAAATCCTTTATTCTTGGGGAAAGCTGGAGTTGAAGGCAACCAATGTTAGTTGACATATTTGAGAATATATATCCCTCAACATTTTCTGTCTTTTCCAGCAATAAGTAACTAATACCCAAAAAAACCATCATAAGGTTTAAGATTTGAGTTAAGTTCAAAAGCCATTGGGGAAATGTTTGCTGGGAAATTGAGCAAGGATTCCTCAATTCCTATCCATTGTTTCACTCCCTTTGTTCGGCTTCACTCAACAATGTATTTGTTTTTGATACCCTGTTTGCAATGATCCATATTGCCTGTGAATTCTCTAGCATTTTAAGTGTTGTTAAATAAAACTTATAAATTGTGCCATCCACTAGTTCCGAGCCCATCTGGATGTCTTCTTGTGATAGTTCATATGATGCCCGGTATGATGATCCTTCGGAGTCAGCATTTGGCTTCACGCGGCCCAGGTGGAAAGAGGTTGGAAATGATCAGCCCGGGTTCCAATCCGCCTGCAGCTCTGGAGATGACCCTCTATCACTATCACGGGGGTCCAGCTACAGCCCGCACTTTACACTGTCAGGTATCTCAGGTCTTTATTCCTCTACTTTTCTGGGAGTAGATACTTCTGTGTTATCCAATGTCCAAAGATTCAGTTTACAATTATCAACCACCCAATCCCCTCTAAGCAGCACATAAATTTCCCTGCTCTCTTGGCTGTCTACAAAACATAGTCTGGCAGCTCATATATGGTAATGGTAGACATGCTTTATTTATAGAGCTGGGGAGGGTCACTATCTAAAAAGAACAATCAATTAAAGTATATAAAGCCAGCATCTGATTATCCATATGTGTTCTGTTGTAGAGGAGAATTTACTCCGGTCCATTGTTACCGACATCCATGTGTGGAAATCGACCGAGGAGTCTGACAGTGGCAGGTTTTCCCCCCGCCGAGACCTAACGTCACCCAGGTAGTGGATCTACATCATACAGTTATTATTTTATTATTAATAACTATTATTATTACCAGCAAATTGTCATCACAAATATAAATTTCATGATTTCTCTTTGCAGTACGGAAAGTGGATATAGTCTTATGTCTGGGGATGAGAAGTGTTATGTGACTGGATGCTGGTCTGAGAGCGACCAGTGGTGTACAGCTAGGAGAGGGTCATCATCTTCCTCTTGTGTATCTGCTGGAACCAGTAACGATTCCGAACTCCGGGATTGGTGGGATACCTCATCTGCATCTCCCTCCCCCTTTACAACATGCATTGGTGAGTGCGACACTATTGGCTAGAAATATAAAGGTGAATTAATGCTTGGTCAGCATTTTTCATGCTTGTTTCTGGCGCCCACAGGTGTCCGCTGGAGGCCTCTTGGATGGCTGTTCCCTCCCTGGATGCTGTGGATGGTTTACGGAATGTTATTCACACTATTAGCTGGCTGCATTGCAGTCACAGTCCTATATATTTCATCTATATCTGAGTATGGCCTTTTATTATGGCTCATTTCTAGCACCTGTGCACTGCTTACATCTGCCCTCTTACTGGAACCACTTAAGGTAAGTGGAAAATACTGTCTAAAAGGAATTTCATCTAATTAGAATTATCTCCCCAGCATCTCAAGGGAATAACAGCCATAGAGTTTATACATTTTTCATAGTCGTCTTATTCCTCAAAACCTTTCATTGGGATCACTTCCTTAATTTTACACTATCGTTTCCTCATTTTATGCTAGAACTTATTTAGAAATACATAATTCTTAGTACTGTACAGTAGTTTTTTTCTGGCTCTGCATTACTGGATGTAGTCTGTACAGTACAATACTTCATGTTTTTATTCATGTGTTCTAAAATAATGTGTGTACAGCATATAGGGGCATATTCAATTGACGGCGGGATCGCCGAAAATCCCGCGCTCCAAAAATATTACCGTTAATACGGTAATATCTCGCTGGATTTCAGCTCCCAGCTCCCTGAGCTGCGAGCTGAAATCCAGCGAGTAAATTACCGTATTAACGGTTTTTACACACAGGATTACCGTATGAACGATATCCCGCCGTCAATTGAATATGCCCCATAGAACGGTTTGCTCAGATTGGGATCATTTTAACCCCCCCCCCCCCATCCTGCTCAACCTCAGACATTTCCTGTATTTTACAGTTTTCTTGATTTTTCTTCAATTTTACCTGGTGCCTAGATAATATACAATGGTGGTTTTATGGTACATAGTTTTGTTATTGTTTTTTTTATAGAAGACATTAAGTGCAATAAAATAAAAGCACAAATAAACAACAAAAATTATTTTAACATTATTTTATCTGGGTAAATTAAAATTGCAAATTAAATACAACATATTTCACAATCACTGTTACAGCAATTTTGAAATCAGTACCCGTTGAGCTATGCAATTTAGTAAAAAACCCAGCATGCACTGCAAGCTATTGGCTGGCTATCTACTGGCAAAGCATGCTGGGGCTTGTAGTTTCACAACACTTGGAGATCCAAAGGTTAGCCAGGCCTGGGCTATAGATATAAGGGTGACATTATAAGAACTACCATCTCCTTGCCAGTTAGTTGGTCTTCATTAGTAGAGAATAAGTGGGGGGACATCCAGCAATCCCCTCACCATCCATCAATAATTGGTTAATACAACTTCCATATTGGACACTTGGAAATGAATGATAAACAATATACTATACTATGAGAAATGGGTTTAGGCTTAGGTAAAGTGAAATTGGTTGACCCATGAAGATGTACTTAATGTACCTGTAACGTGTCCTGGAAATTCTGTGCATCTTGTGGTCACATGTTACTAAAATAAATGACATGTGACTTGGACACTGTTTTTACCTGCTGTTAAATAGTATGAATTAAATATTTATATAGAATAAATAACTATAATAATGTTGCATGAAATGCTATAGCTGACCATAACAGATAGTCAGTCGCTAACAAATTCACAATCCCTGCATATAAGAATTTAGAAATAGATCCAAGACATATATTGCACTGTTCCATTATAAAACACAAAGCCTTCATTGCAGAAATTAAAAGAAGTGAGAGAAGAACTGCAGAGTATGGCAGAGTGGCTGAGATTTCCTGAAGTTGTGTAGATGAATCTGTATGTTTGTGTCCAGAACTTCTACCATGTCTGTTTCTGATTGTCCAAAAGTATTGGAATGCTTATGTGTACGTATCTGTATGTCCAAACACCAGCATATGTGTTTTATGTATATGTGTATATATATATATATATATATATATATATATATATATATATATATATATATAATATAAAAGCCTAGCAGCGTGTGTTAGTCTGTGTGTGAAAAAAAAACAAACAACAAGGCTGCAGCGCCACCTGCTGGGTGGAGTTATACACTGACCTATTAAATTCTTAGCATTATCTAATATATAAAAGTAAAAGCCTAGCGGCGTGTGTTAGTGTGTGTGTGTGTGTGTGGAAAAAACTATTTTCTCAGAAAGGGCTCATCCAATTGACCTGAAATTTGGTATACTGACATTATTTGACAAAAAAATTAGAATAGTTGTAACACCCCCTTGTGTATTAAGCGTTGTGAGGGTATATATATATATTGAACCACGCAGATGCTTCTCACCTTGGTACTTGGTTTTCAGTGCCTCCACCCGAATCTCTGCTTTCTCTTCTGGGGGGTGTTCAAAAGATACACCAGGGGGAGATTCGGGAAACCCCCTGCCCAGTATTAACACTCTGTGACAAAATGTGTGCTGCAAAAGCCAGCCAGGCACATTTATTTAAATGGAAATCCTAAATGCAGCTTTGTAATTTTATAGAAAAATATACTTTGGTATAATTTGAAATAATAGTGCAAACAATACAATACAGTAATAAAACAGTGTGGATGAAAGTGGCGCACCACTTCTTACTATGCACACCCAGTTAACACAAAAACTCGCAATAAATCAATAACAGCATACAATATAATATAATATATAACAATATAACCATTAACTGTCACAGCTTTATACACATGAAAAAATATATCAGATATCTTACTTGCTCCTGATACTGTGAATATCTTGCAGGGTGAATTTATATATTTTCCCTTATAGCCCTACAATGTACTGCCAAACACACACAGCAGTATTCAAACACACCACACAAATAGAGCAGTGCACTGCAAGTTGGGGCCCTTCTGTATGTATGCAGCATGGCATGGAAACATCATGTGTCCAGTTTGCAGATTTTGGAGGTCTTTAAATCACTTGCAGTGAGGTACAGCAGTCACAGTATGCAGACCCTCCTCTAGCAACAACTGTAAAATCCTTTCTAATTTGTATCCTGGGACTTGTAGTTCCACAAGTGCTGATTAGACACACACTTGGTGCATATTTACCTGCCCACCCATCTATCCCTAACTCTTCAGCCCTTGTGGCCAGATATAGTCCAAACCCCACTTGAACAACAACAGATAGATAAAAATAACCAGTAACTTATCTGCACCAGTGTGTCACAGGTCTGAACTTGATTATCTCCAAAATGGCTGACTTGTAAAATGTCCTTCTTCAGAGATGCATGCAAACCTCCTCCTACAGCTTCAAACTGTGGCTTCCAGCAGGTTCTGTTCAAAACTGCACCGAGCTTTGATATCTCTGCAGACTGCTCTCTCTGCTCAGATCACTCATCCAGTGCCCTTCTGCCTAGGGTCACCTATCTGAACTGGTCACACAGCTCAGTCTCTCCCAGGATGCTCCTCTCTCCCTCTCTCTCTCCGCCCTCTGGTTTCTCAGTCTTCTTAGGCTCCGCCCCCTCTTCATAACAGCTTTCTGGGAGATGTAGTTCCTTCTCCTTGACTGGTAAATAGCTATATGCATCTCTTTTCTTACTGATGCAATTGTGATTATTAGCCCCTGGGTGCTCAAGTCCAACTGCAGCATCCCCAGGGGTTACACACTCCCCCTGTGGGGCAAGTCCACAATGAACAAATGATGAGGCTTGTCCCACATCCTGCAAATTTAAAGGGGTTAAGACATCCTGTCTAAATACATTTTCACATCCATACACAACAGGCCCTGGCATAACAGATATGGGAGTCAGATATGGCCACTGATAGACCCAGCTAGGATGAATCACCTTAGGAATCTCAGTCATATGACCTAGACTATCATAAGTCAACATCATTGGGGCTCTAGGGGTCCTTTTAGGCCGACCCTGGACTGGTGGGTTCCCTTCCTCTCCCCCCAACACCCTGTTGGGGCGTTCAGTGCATCCTCCATCTGGATCAACGACGTCCCCATCCATGTCAACTTCCTGGTTAGAGCCTTCCTCTACTGAACACTGAGAATCCAACCGTCCAGCTACTCTTGGGTTGACACTTTCATCTGAAATGGCAGGCATAGTTCTCCTTTCTTCTACTTGTGGAGGTCTTACAGCGGCCCCCTCGGTAGACCTAGTGAGCCTTCTGATATCTTGTCTCCAATCTATTTCTCCCAATTTACCTGGAGCATCATACCTCCAATCATCTCCATCATCTTCTTCTGTGGTCGGTTCTCTGATTCGCTGTGATCTTCTGGGTGTGGACACTTTTGGCTCATCTGTTTCAGGCTCCTCCCAAAACCGGACACCATCTCTGATGGGAAGCAAATGTTGTCGATGGTATGTCTTTATAGGGCCTGTTAGCCCCTCGGGCCTAATTCGATAGGCTGGGATGTCTGGCAATTTTGCAACCACAACATGAGGATCCTTTCGCCAACGATTGGCTAACTTGTATTTCCCCGGGAGGCCCAAGTGTCTAAGTAAAACCCTGTCACCTGGCTCCAGAATATGCTCCTTGACCTGTAGATCATAACGACCCTTGTTTCGTTGTCCAGCTTTTGATGCAGCTGCTTCCGCTAGTCTGTAGGCCTCCTTTAGTTCTTGTTTCAGCTGCTCCACATATTTCAAATGGGGCTTTTCTTGGGGATCAGCAGTGTCCATTCCAAAACAGATATCGATTGGTAATCTAGCCTCCCTTCCAAACATTAAGAGATATGGGGAGTACCCCGTGGACTCGTTTTTCGTGCAATTGTAGGCGAGGACCAAATGGCTGATGTGCCTACTCCAATGTGCCTTTTTTTTAGTGTCCAAAGTGCCCATCATGCTGAGAAGGGTCCGATTAAATCTCTCCGGCTGCGGATCTTCTTGGGGATGGAAAGGAGTAGTCCTGGACTTCTTTATCCCGCAGACCTCGCACAGTTCTTTTATTAGCTTGCTCTCAAAATCCCGACCCTGATCTGAATGAATGCGGGCAGGCAGTCCATAGTGGACAAAGAACTTTTCCCATAGGATTTTTGCCATGGTCACAGCTCTCTGGTCTTTTGTCTGGTAGGCTTGAGCATAACGGGTGTAATGATCTGTCACCACTAGAATGTTACACTTGTTGCTTTCATCCGGTTCCACTGATAGAAAGTCAATACAGACTAACTCTAAAGGCCCATTGCTGGATATATTCTTTAAGGGGGCAGCCTTTTCTGGGAGGGATTTTCGAAGTATGCATGTCCCACAAGATTTACAATAACTCTCAATGTCTATCTCCATTTTCGGCCAGTAGAATCTATCTGAAATTAAACTCATGGTCTTCTCTATTCCCAGGTGGCCGTGTTTATCATGCAACGCACGGAGAACCATGGGACGGTGCTTCTTTGGCAATACTAGCTGTTTCCTCTCTCTGCCATCTTTGCGGCTGGTTTCTCTATACAGTAGCCCCTGCTTCACCACCAATGACTCTCTCTGTCTGCTTAGCAAAATAGCTTCCTCCGTTTTCAAACTACTCGGGTGGATTCTTTGTCTGTGTTTAACAGACCACCTAACTGCTGCTATAGAGGAGTCACTCTGCTGATCTTCTTTGACTTGGCTTGAACTCAACTTCTGAAGATCACTGAGCTCCATTTGACTCAGCCAGCAATATTGTCTTGGTAGTGCATCTGTCATTGCCCCTAGAACTGTTAAGCATTCTTTGACTGGAGGCACGACCACACGTCCCTCGTGACACATCCCCTTCACCTCTGGAGCTGGCAACTCTATCCATTCTTCTTCCTGAGATTCCACAAACCTTCCCGGTAATCTTGACAAAGCATCGGCATCTACATTTCTTCTCCCAGGCCTGTACTTTATTGTGAAATTGTAAATGGCCAGCGCCGCCAACCATCTGTGCCCAGTTGCATCTAGCTTTGCTGTGGTCTGCACATATGTGAGGGGATTGTTGTCTGTATGCACTTCGAATGGTACTCCATACAAGTAGTCGTGAAGTTTGTCAACAACTGCCCACTTAAGGGCCAGGAACTCCAATTTATGCACCGGGTAGTTCCGTTCACTGGGTGAGAGACCTCGACTGATGTAATAGACTGGTCTTAACCTTCCTTCTTGCACTTGGTATAGCACTCCCCCAAGTCCCTCAAAGGAGGCATCTACATGCAGAATGTATGGTAACTCTGGATCGGCATATGCCAGAACAGGCGCTTGAATCAGGCAGGTTTTCAATCCTTCAAAAGCTTGTTCGCAAGCCTCACTCCACCTTTCCCCGAACGCATCATTTACCCGGAACAATGGTTTCTCTTTCCGATGGGAACCTCTTGGAGCAGGATAACCTCGAGTTAGATCTGTAAGAGGCTTGACAAGTTTACTGTAGTTTGGGACAAACCTTCTGTAATAGCCACAGAACCCCAAAAAAGACCTTAATTCCTTCAGTATTGTTGGTCGAGGCCATTCTTTCACCGCTTCTATCTTCGCTGAATCTGTAGAAATTCCTTCCCGATCCACAACATATCCCACATACTTGACCTGGGTTTTACAGAAGCTACACTTGTCAAGGGACAACTTCAACCCTTTCTTTATTAAGCGATCCAATACCTTGAGGAGTCTTTCGTTGTGCTCATTCAATGTTTGGCCAAATACTATCAAATCATCCAAGTATACCAGCACTTCCCTGAAATTCATGTCACCCACAACATCATCCATGCATCGTTGGAAAGTGGCTGGAGCCCCTGATAATCCTTGTGGCAATCTTTTGAACTGAAAGAATCCAACCGGGCAGATGAAGGCGGTTTTCTCAGCATCCTTCTGACTCATCAATATCTGATAGTACCCGCTGCGTAGATCTAGCACAGAAAACCACTTGCTTCCCTGAAGACAATCAAGGGCTTCGTCTATCCTAGGGACAGTGTACTGATCAGGAATCGTGCGCTTGTTTAATGTCCGGTAGTCCACGCACATCCGTATTTTTCCCGTCTTCTTTCTAGCCACCACAATAGGAGAAGCATAGGGACTCTCAGATCTCTCAATCACATCATTCTCTAGCATCTCCCTTAAATGTTCCCGAATATCATCCAAATCAGCAGGGGCTAGGCGTCTTGACCGTTCTCGGAAAGGTCTGTCGTCCGTTAGCCTTATGTGGTGCTCCACTCCTGTCGCTAGACCTAAATCCCAGTCCCCCGAAGAGAAGGCAGCCTCTCTTTGTAGCATTTGCATAACTAGCCAGTGTCGGTCTTCTTGACTAGCATCACTACCATTAAAGCATTGATCAAAACTTCCTATTTGTAATGTGGTTTCTTTCTGAGATTTTTTTCCCTCTTTCTTCTTATAAGCAGCAAGGCACATAGGATGAATCTTAAGTGTTTTACTATAACTTGCTCCTCCCACCTCTTGGCACCAGTTGGCCAGTATCTCGAACAAATGGGAGTTAGTTCCAATAATCACTGAGACATCTCGAGGTTCTCCTTCGGCCTCAGGACAGACAAGTGCAAGCACGTTCACCTCTTCTTCTATTCCAGCTACTTCCCGTGGGAACTTCAAAGGTACAGTGATGTACCCAAGGTAGGGATAATTCTTGTCACTCAGACCCCAGATGGTCAGTCCACACAATGGCTTTATGGGCAAGTCAGATAGATTATCTCGGTACCACTTCTCGAACACAATGGACACCTGTGAACCACTATCTAGCAAGGCCATACAAGGTCTCCCATTTAGACATGCCGGCACGTGAGGAGAGGGTCCCAGCAATCCTTTGGGCAAAAGACCCCATTCCAGGTGAGAGTTCCCCACAGTGTTAATGTCAGCTTTCTTTAGAGGGCCAGTGTGGGGGTTCCTGGTCCTCCCTTTCAGTTTTCCGAAAGCTTCCTATCCCGGTGGGATGGTGAGGGTGACCACCTTCCTCCCTTCCTCTGAGGACATTGTCTAGCGAGATGCCCAACTTCTCCACAAGTGAAACAATTGTTCTGTTTCCGAGTAGTGTTAGCTTCGAGAACTTGCCGGGGGTGGATGTTCGGGTGCAGTTGCTCGGTAGTGTGGTATTTCAGCATCTGTGCTTGAATCTGCTTCTGCATCTCCAACAACTGAGCAATCTGCTCACCTTGTTTCTCCACAATCTTCATTAACTCAGTGCTGGGAAGGTCAGCCTCGGGCTTTGACTGTACGACCTTGACTTTCTTGGTCACCCTCTCTCGGGATTTAACTATAGCTTCCTCTTGTTTAACATCTTGTACCAACTGAAGAAAAGTAGGTGATGGTTGTCCCAGTTGAGCATTTCTTATCTTCATCGCTACTGGGTCATGGGACAGAGCACCCCGTAACAACTGTTGCATACGCCTGTCGTCTACTTCTGCTAGGGGTATTCCTTTCTTTGACACAATAAGGTGGATCAGCTTGTCCAGCCGATAGATATAATTGGACAATGTCTCCCCTGACTCCTGATAGGTGTGGCGTAGCTGATAGAGCAGATCTGTTGCATCCTCTGCCATTCCATATTCCTGATCTAGAGTCGCTAAGTAGTGTCGTGCAGTGGCTTGGGGGTCACTTCTCCGTACAGCTTGGATTAGTTCTCCAGCGGGACCTCGCAGACTTTCAACGATCCGCTGTCTCTTATAGGGTTCGGAGCAATGCCATTCCTCCAGGTATTGGGAAGCCATCTCTTTCCATGCCTCGTAAGTTTCTTCCCCAGTAGGGACTGGTTTTATTCCTGAGAAGAGCCGGAGCCTTCTGTAGCCCCCTTCATGCTGTGACTTTCCTAACTGGTCTACCAGTTTCTGTACAGCAGTGAGGAACAGTTCGCTTTGATCCTCATCAGTTTTCCTAGTACTGGAGGGTGACTGAGAATTCTCTTCCCTGGCCTGAGGGAATACTTGTAGGTTAATATCTCCATCTGGAAGTTCAGCATTAAGAGGTGCTGCGACTAGCTGTTTTGGCTTTAACGGTATCACAATATGCCATTGTTGTTTTTGTGGCCCAGAAACGAGGGAGGGAAGAAAATCTTTATCCAATTCTGCTTGCGTCTCACAGAGGATCAGACTGGTCTTATGCTGATCTCTACCTTTCCATCCAAGGATTTTAGGATGTTCTACCCCATAAATCCTGTGGAGCACATGCAGGACTTCCTCATCTGTCACTCCCTGAGAGTCACCATAGATCCCTAAACATCGAGTTGGGGCCACAGTCTGTTGTTCACACCACAGAAACACTTCTTCTCTTATACTATCCATGACGTCTGTGCTGATGGGTTTCACTGAGTGTGTCTTCAGTATCTCAGCAGTGCCTCCACTGTAACACCCCCTTGTGTATTAAGCGTTGTGAGGGTATATATATATATATTGAACCACGCAGATGCTTCTCACCTTGGTACTTGGTTTTCAGTGCCTCCACCCGAATCTCTGCTTTCTCTTCTGGGGGGTGTTCAAAAGATACACCAGGGGGAGATTCGGGAAACCCCCTGCCCAGTATTAACACTCTGTGACAAAATGTGTGCTGCAAAAGCCAGCCAGGCACATTTATTTAAATGGAAATCCTAAATGCAGCTTTGTAATTTTATAGAAAAATATACTTTGGTATAATTTGAAATAATAGTGCAAACAATACAATACAGTAATAAAACAGTGTGGATGAAAGTGGCGCACCACTTCTTACTATGCACACCAAGTTAACACAAAAACTCGCAATAAATCAATAACAGCATACAATATAATATAATATATAACAATATAACCATTAACTGTCACAGCTTTATACACATGAAAAAATATATCAGATATCTTACTTGCTCCTGATACTGTGAATATCTTGCAGGGTGAATTTATATATTTTCCCTTATAGCCCTACAATGTACTGCCAAACACACACAGCAGTATTCAAACACACCACACAAATAGAGCAGTGCACTGCAAGTTGGGGCCCTTCTGTATGTATGCAGCATGGCATGGAAACATCATGTGTCCAGTTTGCAGATTTTGGAGGTCTTTAAATCACTTGCAGTGAGGTACAGCAGTCACAGTATGCAGACCCTCCTCTAGCAACAACTGTAAAATCCTTTCTAATTTGTATCCTGGGACTTGTAGTTCCACAAGTGCTGATTAGACACACACTTGGTGCATATTTACCTGCCCACCCATCTATCCCTAACTCTTCAGCCCTTGTGGCCAGATATAGTCCAAACCCCACTTGAACAACAACAGATAGATAAAAATAACCAGTAACTTATCTGCACCAGTGTGTCACAGGTCTGAACTTGATTATCTCCAAAATGGCTGACTTGTAAAATGTCCTTCTTCAGAGATGCATGCAAACCTCCTCCTACAGCTTCAAACTGTGGCTTCCAGCAGGTTCTGTTCAAAACTGCACCGAGCTTTGATATCTCTGCAGACTGCTCTCTCTGCTCAGATCACTCATCCAGTGCCCTTCTGCCTAGGGTCACCTATCTGAACTGGTCACACAGCTCAGTCTCTCCCAGGATGCTCCTCTCTCCCTCTCTCTCTCCGCCCTCTGGTTTCTCAGTCTTCTTAGGCTCCGCCCCCTCTTCATAACAGCTTTCTGGGAGATGTAGTTCCTTCTCCTTGACTGGTAAATAGCTATATGCATCTCTTTTCTTACTGATGCAATTGTGATTATTAGCCCCTGGGTGCTCAAGTCCAACTGCAGCATCCCCAGGGGTTACATAGTGAAGTCAGTTAACTTCCATCATCCCCCCTTCCCCCTGTGGGAGGGGTAGTAAAGGCTAAATTTACGAGTTGAGGGGTCAAACTAATTTTCGTGAGGTAATTTTACCTCATGAACACACATTAAAAAGGGCGCTTGCGTCGGGAAGTAACGCTCTTCCCCTGAGGAGGCCTGGGCTAGGCCCAAATGCATGACAAGTACCTTTTTAAGACCCTAAGTAGCTTGATTTGACTAGAATGCATGAGTATCATGCACGGGTTAACTTGTGTATATATATATATATATATATATATATATATATATATATATATATATATATATATATATATATATATATGCTCAGAGTGGATATGGAGAGGTTGACCTAGTTTTCTATCTGTTTATCTGTCCAAGAAACATGTTAACATATCTTCTATTCTATCTCATCACAATCATTGGGTTTTGTTTTCTTCATTCTCTTTGCTGTTCCTGCCAGTTATTTCATACATTCACACCTGTTCGGACCTTGCAGGTGGTATTGCTCTCGCTTTATTATGCTCTATACTGCCCTCCGGTGCTCAGTGAAGGATTGGGGCTGGTGGAGGAGCCACTTGTTAAAAAGATATCAGATCGTTCAAACAAAGTTCGTGCTCCAGGAGGCTTCAGCCTTCAACAGGCAAAGCAGGAAGCAAGGAGAGTGCGTGCACTGAGGACCATGATCAGGGTGAGACAGGACATATTTTGTTTAATTTTTTATTATAACCAAATGAGTTAGTAATGTATCTTCCATCTGAATCTAAATCCTACAAGTCGGACACTGGGGATACACTAATTATAGCTCCAAATTCAAGTTAAGAGACAATGGGCTTTGTAGGAATAAAAAGTGTTTAGCAGAAATTATCATTTCAGGTGTAGAAAGATTAGTAAGAAGTAGGAACATAAGTAGTTTTGTACTCGATAGGTGAAGTTGGAGGTAGAGGGCGTTCAAGCTGAGAAGGGACAATAGGGTTGAAGAGTCTTCTGAAGGACAATTGGGGAGCAAGTCAGGAGAGAGCGTACAACTTAATTGAAAGAAGTTTTGTGTCATCAGCATCATCAGAGATGGGGCACAAATCCATAACTCTTGATTAACATGCCATAGGACAATGGAGAAGACAAGAGGACCTATAACTCTGCTTATGGAAGAAAAAGACCAGTGAAGTTGAAGGAGATTCTGAATGAGTAGGTAGAGAGCTAGATGAGAACCAACATAAGATATTGTCCATTACACCAAAGGAGCAAAGTAATTGTGGTCAGTGTCATAGACCACCGACAGGTACTGAAGAATTTCCAAGGACCTATGACCTTTGTCATTCAGTCAGCCAGAAGACCTCCGGACTGTTTAGTCATAGGGCAATACTAGCCAATAGCAATACTTAATGCTTTTTGTAAAACAAAATAGAATATACCAGATGAAAGGAAGATAATGTTTCAGTGTTACTGGGGAATAAACACTTGAGGAACTCAAACAATATTTGAGGAAATAAGATTCTGAGGACAACTAGTTGCGTGTGAAGAGAGGTTAGCAGAAAAGAGTGTGCATAAAGGGCTGGTTATGGGACATGCAGGAGTGTGGTGGGGGAACGATGTGTTTGAAACCAGAAAATGATAGTAGGGGAGTATCGATAGACAGCCTGGCATGAAAGGACCCACCAAACTGAGTTGAAGCTGGATCCCGGGTAACTCTGAGAGCACTCCGTATTACAATGCAACCGATTGAACTCCACCTAAAACTAAAGTTGTACTTGTGGTGGAATTATTTTTTAATCCAAGGAAAAGCCAACAAATGAAGTTAAATGGAGAGATGTAGAAGCAGTAAAGGGAAGAGGGTAATTTTATAGCGTTGTTAAGATTTCTCATAATAAGTGTGGGAATTTTACAGGATTGGAATATGGGATACAGATATTACATAGAACCATAGAAATTAATAAGAGCTGCTTGGCCCATCTTGTCTTCCCATTTTTTTATTAACCTATAGTAACCTCAAGTACTATATATTATTATGTGTGTTTAGAATAGTACCTACTGAGACATTTTAT
This sequence comes from Mixophyes fleayi, assembly GCF_038048845.1. NCBI lineage: Eukaryota > Metazoa > Chordata > Amphibia > Anura > Limnodynastidae > Mixophyes > Mixophyes fleayi. The sequence goes on along the minus strand of NC_134407.1, from coordinate 196,546,098 downwards.
CACAAATTGTATATATAACCTGTTGAATGTGTTTAACTACAATGTGTTTTATGTGCAGAGTTGTACAGGGTACATGGTCTTCTTTCTTCTGGTGCTGCTGATGAATTTTCAAAGCAGTTTTCATGACAACAATATCCGGCTCCTTCACTCCGCTATAAAGCAATCTGTGACCAGGGCAGCTGGTGCCCAGAGGAACTTTACTACAATCAGAAGGTGAAGTCATGATGATAACAATCATAGACAATCTGCTATAGGGGTGAGGGAGGATATAGTTATAGCCTCATGCCACACGTGGTGATGCGCTCTGTATTTGCAGGGTTTCTGACGTATGGCACTGGCTAGACAGCACATTACCTGCTCACCTTTACAGTGACCCTCGACTGACCTTGTTGGGATCCCCACGTTTGTGCCAGCTTAATACTCTACCTTCATCAGGTGAGGTCGATAACATTTGTGACAATAAATTACCACTGTCATTGTCATTTTTTTTTAATATAAATTGTATTTTACAAAGGAGATAACAAACCTACACTATGTTTACAGCTGTTATTCAAATACAAGATATATTTTAGGACTTGTTTCATTGGCCGTTTCAGGTTGGTCTTCCCTCTTGCGTTCGCAATCCGGTTCTTTGAAGAAGATATCACCAGAATCTCCTGCCACTAACTCGGCACACGCAGACCTCTGCACCAATCTTACAGCGGAACCAAACTTTCCACATGCTGGGTAGGCTAATCAGGATAATTGGCGTATGACGCATAGGACATATTAGTGCTAGGTTCTGATGAGGCACAATACAAGAGGCACCTCCATCTGTGTTATTTGCCCCAAGATATTTTTTAAGTAATATTTTACATTTATTTTCTCTAATTATGAACTATCATTAAACATATATTTATATTGTAACTTATGAAGTCTATGAGCAATGTACATGTATATCTATTTATCTGTGCACTGCCAAGATCAAACTGGACCTTATGCACAGGTGGTCTCCAAGCCTCAGTGGGCACTCGCAGCATTTTGGACACAAGGAAACTATTGGAAAGTTACTGAGTTCCCTCTTGTGTGTCTTTCCATTAATTAACATATATGTTTATATTTTATGCAATTGTTCAGATTGAGTGCTTTTTTTAAGAACAAACAACACAATCCAGCACTTTTCTAAGTGCCTAAAATGTCCCAAGGGCATCTTATAAGTTCTACCCACCCATATAGTCCTCTGAATCTGGTGCCGCCGCTATATGTACTCAACATGCTTGTTGTGTTTTGCAATAGGCACCTTATCATATCAAGGGGTAGATTTACTAAAGCTTCTAAAAAGGAAAGTGGAGGTGTTGCCCATAGCAACAGATTCTAGCTATCATTTATAAAGTACAGTCTAGAAAATGATAGCTAGATTCTGATTGGTTGCTATGGTGTAATGTTCATTTTGTTGCTACCAATAAATATTGTCCAGTGCGACTATTGTGGTTCCAACGCACAAAGAGATTTAATAGCAAAAGATAGCAGGATAACAGCAAGTCATGATGATGCATAAAAAGGTATGACATTTTACAGGAAAGTATAAACTGAACACATTACATTACGCAAACTTGTCCTGGGCCCAGGTGCATATTCAGGCTTGTAGTCTGCAATCAGAAAGAGAGATTTAACACTGGCCCAGGGATCTTATATGCAGCTTCAGTTAACAAATAAACAGTGATGATGTACACAAAGATAAGCTAAGGTCTTTCTTCATTGGTCCAGGGGTCAGGTCAGTCCAGTACAATGCAGATCATAGGTCAGTTCAAAGGATTTCTCTGATAAGGTGTGGACAGCTTACTCCAACAGCTGAGCACATGTGTCTGAGGGAACCGACCTAATCCAGTTTAAACCTACCTATTTGCATTCCAAACACAATATCCTTTTGAGCATTAATCCTTTACCTTTCATGACTAGCGATCGCAGGAAGCGATCGCTTCACCGATAGTAGCGGATTCCTGATGCTAATGTGCAGATTAAAATGACACTAAACATAATACATTTCCTATATCCTGAGCGTTAGATACCATTATATAGTTTTAACATTATATTAAATCTCTAAGTCTATTACATTTGAATATAAAAGAATATGTGCTAGAACTTTATTAAATGTGTACTATTTACAAATGTAAGTGTAAATGTAAGTGTGTGTGTGTGTGTGTTGTTTTCCCGTGTGATTGCACTATTTACCGTAGCGTACCAATTGCAATCGCACTATAAAATCTTAATCAATTTAGCCTACTTTATCCAATTATTTGACTTCCACAATGGGCAACACCTCCACTTTTCCTTTTTAGAAGCTTTAGTAAATCTACCTCCAAGTGTCTTAAACTAATCTGTATATGTAGCCTAAATTTTATGTACTAAATAAAACTCCTATTTTCAACCTATTCTCAACCCTGAATGTGCCCGTCCACATACTGTACAATATAATAACTACATACTACAATTTCTAGCTGCAGGCAGAATCCATGTCAGGAACTTGGTAGCACATTGGAAAAGACACAGAAAATCATCCGAGCCCTGAACAACACAAACTGGATCGATAAAAGGTATCTACTGATTTGCTGTATGAACCACTGGCTATACAGATTAGTACAAGGTCACATGGAGGGCACGTTTTAAAAACTGTGAGAAAATTAGATATTTAAAAGTAATTTATGCTTATAAACCTTTTGTATGTCAGGATGTATCAAGTCCTGTGTATTTCTCAAGGGGTTCATTTTTCGTCTTCTCTTGCTCTGAGTTTAATGGCGGCTAAATGTGTTTTAACCCTTTCCCTGCCAATGATTTACATAGACACCTGCCCCACACTTAGGACGCCAGTGACACAGAACTACATTTTTAGGCATTATATTCCTTAACTCTCTAAACTACACTCATGTACACTCTGATCTGAGGGTGAATGTATCAAGCTGAGGGTTTCCGGCGGGTTTCAAAAGTGGAGATGTTGCCGATAGCAACCAATCAGATTCTAGTTATCATTCATTTAGTACATTCTACAAAATGATAACTAGAATCTGATTGGTTGCTATAGGCAACATCTCCACTTTTCAAACCAGGCGGAAACTCTCAGCTTGATACATTTACCCAATTGTGTCTAACTGGCCACCCAATCTCTATTTAGACACACGCGATCTCAAGCAATCTCTGCCACAGACAAGGAGGTGATGTGTATGTCTGAGTCAGATCTAAGAGACCACACAGGAGTATTAAATTAACGGGTCACATTTATAAATATGTTCTAGAAAATAATATCAGCAACAGCAGGCATGGATTTTTGAGAGACCAAGCTTATCCAACAAATGCATTTTATGAAGAATGGAGTATAGAGTTAGCCAATGATATATTTAGGTTTTTAAAAAGCATTTGACCCTGTGGCTTCTGGTGACAATTATATATATTAAAGACTATTGGGTTGCAAATTAGAACTGAGAATGCTGCATGTCCCAGCCTGGTATGTATGGTTTAACTGTTCAAACAGTAGTAATAGGATATAATGCCTGGTAAAATAAGTAAAATCTGATATTTTATGAATGAGAGAACAGACATTTAATACAAAGATTTTATAGGAGAGCTGTCTGGTTGTACCATGTGTGTGGGGACATGTTATTGGTTTAGGGCAATGTCCTGGTAGTGTACTGTGTGTTTGGGGGTTTATCCACTGGTTCCCATTGATCTTTATGACCACCAGCGCAAAAAAAATGGAAATTTAGAAGTGGCGGTATGGAAAATGTATATGAATGGAATGTGATAGTTTTACAATCAAAGCAGTATTAGAAGTGGCGGTGTGGCGTACCACCATATACCAGCCCACTTCCACCACTGATGACCACCATATAAAAACTGCTCTAACCAGCATTCCGGTGGAAGTTGACAGTGTGGTTTTGATAGAGTGACTGTTAAGATCAGGGAACTCTATGGCCAGCTGCCTTTTTATGTGTTCACCATGGACTAAAATAAACGTAAAGTTAAATTATACGTCCATGGAAGATTTTCGGACTATAACGAATCTCCTTACAACTCACAGCGTGCTGCAACTGGAAATCACACAGTATCACAAAGATGTTCATCTTCACATCTCCACTATCCTCCACTTGGATCTCTCGGCTCATGGAATCAGCCCGTCCAGACTGTCCATCCTCCCGTTCCACCTCCAGGAGCTGAGACATGGTCTTAACCTGCCTACGGCATTGGCTGTGAGTATCAGTACTTGGATGCTAGCTGCTTATATGTCACCTGTGTAGCTGATCAATCTCTTTCCATCTCCCACCAGTTGTCCCTCTTGTTTGCCTCTCTCTGTTTCTTGTGGCCGGAGCTGGCTGCCCTGATTGGTGTCTGTACTGCGAGCCCATCTTACTCTCCCCACTGGACACGGCTTCTCATAGGGCTGGCTTCTGCAGCCACAGGCCTTGTGCATGTTGGCCGGATTTGGCTAACAAAACACCATATGGATCAATATCAGACTAAACCCTGGTCATTTATCAGCCTGTATGACATAGCATTGCTATCACGGACGCAGGCAGCGTTGTCTGCCACCCTGTTATTACTGATTATGCTAAAGGTGAGACTAGAGTAGAAGGATCAATACGAGAAGAGAGAGACAAAGAGTAGGAACAAGGCAGAAATCTGTTTTATTTTTCTTTTGAAGGTCGCTCAACAACTGCGCTTTGTACGGCGTTGGGCCGTGTTTGGCAAAACGTTCCAGAAGTTAAGGAGGGAGCTACAGGGATTTGTGTTTCCTATCACAGTCTTAATCCTGGCACTTAGTCATTGCATGAGTATGGTAAGTATGAGGGTGGCACTCAAAGTGAGTAACTGTATTCAAGTCGTCTCTGAAGTATCCCTCAGAATTTCTAATAACTACTTCTACTCATTTCTTGTATGAATTAAAGTAAAACGAAAACAAAGAACTGTATTCGTAAACACAATGTGGGTGGTTTACTCAACAAAAAGCAATACTTTATGACTATTCTGTGTTTGCCCCTCCTGTCATCTCTCCCCAGGTAGCCTATGTAATACTGCCAATGCACAACATCCCTTGCACCACGGTCGTTCATTTACTGTGGGGTGGTTCCTGCCTACAGTATGTACTAAAGAATTGCCCCTTGCTAGGATGGTGTCTTGGACTGGGGCTCAGCCTGTTGGCGGTGTGCCGAGGACTTCTGTGTGGAGCAGTGCTAAGCAGCTATCGTACCATCCAAGCTGAGAGTTACCGCCCAGCATTGGAGCCTCAAGACCATGAGATGATTGACTTTTTGGTCAAAAGGTTAAAACTATGGCTGGGAGTCAGCAAAGTAAAGGAGGTAAGCAATTTCTCAAGTCAAAATGAGAAAGTAGGATGTACAGTACTCAGTATAAGTGTCCTGTAAAGTATAGAATAATTGATCATTTATTCATCCTTGTTGATATGAAGTGTTTTACACAAGCTCTGACTTACACAGCCCAACTTATAGCTTGAGCTGTAGAATTGGCTGATGAGGTCAACTGTTGAATCAGGGACATATATAATAAAACAACTTCCAGAACTCAATAACCATGTAATCGCCTGCTGCAAGTGTTTGATCATAGCCCCTGAACTGAGTTGGTCAGGCTAGCCTTAGGGTCACTACAATACTAAAATAGAATTAGAGAGGAACTACCATTGCCAATTTTATGCACTGTGGTCCTCTGATAATAAAAGAACAATATATGAAACTTGGTAAGGGATATCTATTTTATACCATAGATCAAAATCTTGGTAAGAACATGGGTTTATGTTTCTTTAAAGCCATTTCTTTCAACAAGTTTTGTCAACATGAAGACACATTATATAAACTTCCTTAATGCAACTAAACACTAAAAATTTTGTGTGATCTCATTTGGAATCTCTGCCATTATGTAATGTTCTTAAGGAAATATTTTATTAAATAAATGTAATAGAATGACTCCCCAAGCCATCTCTACTCATATCCCAGTGATCTTGTTTCCCCCCATCTAGTATCGGCATACCGTGAAATTTGAAGGTTTGGGTTCTTATTCAACCCGCTCTTCCCGGATATCCTCCCATGCACATTCTGTGACCGTCCTGTCCCATCGTTCCTCTTCTTTTCCCCAAGAAGTCCTGGCATCTCCAACCAGCCCTCGGCCTATACTTTCCCCTGGGCTGGCTGTGGAACATCTTCCTACGGCAGTCACGGACCTCTTGGACAGGATGGATAAAGTGATTGCGGTTCTCAAAGAAGTGAGTGTTTTGGAGCAAAAGTTGATACTTTGGCAAAAAAAGCAACAGTCTTACAAAGAGTCACAAAAGGAAATATCCTCCACCTCGGGTAGTCATAAGCAACTTCTGCTGCCACGGACTTACAGCACATTTTCAGAGTCTGCGCTAACCCACATGAGATCAAAGACTATTAAAACAGACGGCTTGTGTCGTAGGGGAGCTCCAGATAGTGCTGGTTTGCCAGTAAACATTTCATCTGCTGGTATGTACAAAACCCGACTGGCCATGAGAAGGCCCCACAATCACGAAACATCAGGAATCCATAATGAAGATCCGATTCGACCAATCCCACGAAAACGAAGAGCCTGGGACTCGGAGAAGCCAGGAGATGCAATGCTATGAACTGATTATGACTACTGTTGACATTAAAAATGAAAGCTACATGATAGTTTTTCCTTTTATTAGGAGGAAGACACATATATATGCATAACCTGTAATAAATATATTGATTTCAAATTAATAGATTCACTGGTTGCTTTCTCATACAGTGAAGAAGGGACCCACATTTTATATATATCAGCCATATGATGACCAATGGCTGGTAAAAATTATACAGCTTCAAACCCCCAATGTCGTGGATGAGTGTAATAATTACTTTTATGAGTGTCAATAGGGGGTAATATTTTTACCAAAGCCTTGCTTCCAAAATGTGACATATTTTTCACTAAATTTAGTATGTGCACATGTCCCATCTTGACTTGAATTTTCCAAATTATTTACAGATATGCTATTACCCAGAATGCTTGGGACTTGAGGCTTTCTGGATAAAGGTTTTTTTCTGCTACTTGTTGCACTATGTCTGAACTATATTAAATTATATTTAAAAGTCAAAATAATATATAACAGCACTTACTTTTGTTCAGGACCTGTTGGACTACAAATATGAGGCATTGAGCAATCGATAGATCAAGTATATAAGTAGTCAGAAAGGTAGTCTATAGGGGTACACCATCAGCAAACCTTTACATATTAACAGAACCATTTAAACTGAATCTATAATGAAAAATATCTCGGAAGCCACAGTATATATCCTTGAGCTTTTAGTATATTTATACAGTGAGGGACGCAGAACTAAAGGAGCCCAAAAATAGTAGGCTCAGCTCAGATCAACAGAACATAAACGGATAGGCTCTCTGACTGAATCATGCCCCCCAAAACTGTACAGTGAATACATCAGAGTGAATATATCTCTTTATATTATCCTTACTCTCAAATTGAATGTATTAAACAATAATAAAATATAAGTCCTATCACATATTGCTAAACACTAAAAAATGCTATTTAATTAAACCATTATATCATTGCTGCACTGGGCATTCTGTTTAACCTAAAAAGGTCATAGTATGACGATATGAGTTCAACTGATGTATCCAAAATACCTCTTACCTGCAAAGTTGTTTAAACCTACCCCCCCCCCCCCCCTTTATTGTATTTTTGATGTCTTCAACACCAAATAAGACAAGATTACTTACATCCTTCTTGTGATGGGGTAATAAATGGTGTGGAACGCTATGATTAAGCGCTTCATGAGAAATATTGTGCCTGTGTTCCATAAATCTGGTCTTAAGGGCTCTTGTGGTTCTACTTGCATCAATGGATCCCTGTTCCTTCCTCTGGCTCAGTTTTAAAAGACTATGGGGTGAATTTATCAAGCTGCGGGTTTGAAAAGGTGGCGATGTTGCCTATAGCAACCAATCAGATTCTAGCTGTCATTTTGTAGAATGTACTAAATAAATGATAACTAGATTCTGATTGGTTGCTATAGGCAACATCTCCACTTTTTCAAACCTGCAGCTTGATAAATTTACCCCTAGGGGGCAAAAGTTTTTTTGTTTTAGATCTTTCCATTTTCTAAAGGCAATTTTAGGATTTTGTGGAAAGCTAGAGCTCAAAGTTGAATCCTGTTTCAGAATGGGGTAATACTTTATGAAAACACGCGTGAACTCATGGGACATCCGATGATATTTGGACACAAATGCTACATTAAGAGAGTCTGGGGCATTTTCTATTTCCACTTATTTATTTCCGGGACTTTTAGCAACATATTCCTATCCATTGTCTGGACCTTGTCATAGGCCTTCAAAACTGGCTAGCATTTCCTCCGCTTGCATCATGAAAAAAGGTTCCTTTTTAAACAAATTAGATGCCCTTTGGGAATTTTGTTTTCTACGCTCTATAGCGGGCACTGACATAATGTAAATAATTAGTCACATCCACCTTCTTTATGAAGGTGAATGTGACGAGAACCCCATTATGATGAGTAAGATCTAGGAAATCAATTGAGGTTTTGTGATTGTGAGGCACCAATTTTAAATTATAATCGTGCTGCAACAAATAATTATGCTTATGCTTTGCCTCCACCCCATGGGGCAGCATGGTGGCTTAGTGGTTAGCACTTCTGCCTCACAGCACTGGGTTCATGAGTTCAATTCCCGTCCATGGCCTTATCTGTGTGGAGTTTGTATGTTTGTCCTGTGTTTGCGTGGGTTTCCTCCGGGTGCTCCGGTTTCTTCCCACACTCCAAAAACATACTAGTAGGTTAATTGGCTGCTATCTAAATTGACCCTAGTCTCTCTCTCTCTCGCTCTGTGTATGTTAGGGAATTTAGACTGTAAGCCCCAATGGGGCAGGGACTGATGTGAATGAGTTCTCTGTACAGCGCTGCGGAATAAGTGGCGCTATATAAATAGATGATGATGATGATGATGATATTTTTTACCACCTCACGTTCAGCTTCCTTTTAACAATATTAATTGTTCATCAAGCTAATGATCTAGAGAAAAGCAATGTACAATCCTTACTATAATGAATTGTAACATGATTATTTATTGCCTCTAGGTTGTAAACGTTCTTGGAAATTACGATAAAAGTGCCTGTCAGTGACGACGGGATGTTGGGTGACATACTCACTAGGAAGAATAACAACAGTTTAAATTTATACATGTCTAGGCCTGCATGGGTGACCAGTGAACGGTCCTCATCTTGCGGTGGGGAAGGGGTTGTGATGTGACAGATTCCTGCCCTTTGTCTCACCCAATATTAACGGGAAACACTTTATGTGAATCACCATTTTTAAAGAGCCGATTTGGCAGACGTACCTTCTCTTATAGGAGTGGGCACATGTCATGTGACCTTTGGAAATAAAAGTTTGGTCAAAGTGGTGGTTTCACCAGTGTGGATTTAAATATGTAACTTATGTGGATTTTCAAAAGGGTCCTTATGTCGTCATGAATCTTGAGTAAAGTCCCAAATTAACACATTGGGCTAGATTTACTAAGCTGCGGGTTTGAAAAAGTGGGGATGTTGCCTATAGCAACCAATCAGATTCTAGCTTTCATTTATTTAGTACCTTCTACAAAATGACAGCTAGAATGTGATTGGTTGCTATAGGCAACATCCCCACTTTTTCAAACCCGCAGCTTAGTAAATCTAGCCCATTGTATCTTTGCCACATTGCAAGTTGGCATCTTTGTGATGTTGGCACAGTTGTATCTTTCCTTCCCAGCAACTCACTTAATGACTTGTGACATCGGCATCTGGAGATGAAGTTGTAGAAAACAAATGCTGCAAAACTTGTGGACATCATTAGATATTATGGGCCTCATTTACATTGAAGAGCACATTCAGCTAAACATGTAAATGTGCAGATACATTTCTTTGCAGGCATGCATGGTAAATACTGGCTGCTTCTGTATGTAGCAGACTAAATCCGGGCAGCTTTGTTCTTACACTGCGATTCAGAGTTTAGGTTGGATGCCCCCTTCCCACCATTGTGAATGCGGGGAGGGGAGAGAGGTACATTTACTGTGATTGGGGAGGGGGGGGGGAGAGGAGAACATTAACTATGATTGAGGGGGGAGAGGGGGAACTGTGGAGGGGGGAAGGGGGATGTTCACTGTGAATACGGGGAAGGGAGAGGAGGACATTAACTGTGATTGGGTGGAGAGGAGGACATTAAATGTGATTGGGGGGAGAGGGGGACTCTAACTGTGATTGGGGGGAGAGGGGGACACTAACTGTGATTGGGGGGGAGAGGGGGACATTAACTGTGGAGGGGGGAAGTGGGATGTTCACTGTAAATGCGGGGAGGGGAGAGGGGGACATTAACTGTGATTGGGTGAAGAGGGGGACACTAACTGTGATTGGGGGGAGAGGGGGACACTAACTGTGATTGGGGGGGGAAAGGGGAAGTGGGATGTTCACTGTGAATGCGGGGAGGGGAGAGGGGGACATTAACTGTGATTGGGTGGAGAGGGGGACACTAACTGTGATTGGGGGGAGAGGGGGACACTAACTGTGATTGGGGGGGAGAGGGGGACATTAACTGTGGAGGGGGGAAGTGGGATGTTCACTGTGAATGCGGGGAGGGGAGGGGGGGACATTAACTGTGATAGGGTGGAGAGGGGGACACTAACTGTGATTGGGGGGGAGAGGGGGACAATAACTTTGATTGGGAAGAGAAAGGAGGACATTAACTGTGGAGGAGGATGCTCACTGTGAATACGGGGAGGGGAGAGGGGGACATTTACTGCGATTGGGGGGGGGGGGGGACATGTCCTATAGATTGTAAGCTTGCGAGCAGGGCCCTCTTACCTCTCTGTCTGTATGTATTACCCAGTCTTGTCTTATTAATGTTTGTCCCCAATTGTAAAGCGCTACGGAATTTGCTGGCGCTATATAAATAAATGATGATGATGATGATTTACTATGACGAGGGAGTGGGGGGAATGTACCGTGATGAGGGACAGGGGGCGCGTTTATGGCGAAAAGGGAGGGGGGCACATGTATTTGCACACGCTACCCTCTTATTCTATTCTCAGATACACTCGTTATAAACTCACACTTTTATGCACTTTTCCTTAAATAATGTTGCCTTATTCAGTATTAAAAATACCTTATAAAGTATTTTACTGTTAACACAGAAAACCCTGCATTCACAGTTCACACATATATCATAACGTTGTTCAACATATGATAGTATATCAATATAAAATTAACACTAGGTTCACCACCTTTTTTCCTTACACTATCCTTGCACTATTTTCTTTACATATGTATCTTTAGTAAGAATTAGTATTTATAATATTGATTTAACTATCACAGATATCAGACAATAGCTGCACAGTTATATGTATATAAATAGTTAAATCAACATTACAAATACATATAGCTTTATAGATATATATATATTATCAATGATACTTCTCAAATCCTTATATACTGTATCCAATTCTTTGTCTGCAACGTAGGTAACGTTCCTGTAGTAAAGAGTCCTTTTCTGTAGTGTAGTGTATTCCTATCCTTTTCTGTAGTGTAGCGTATATTTTCTGTAGTATAATGTATTCCTATCCTTTTCTGTAGTGTAGTGTATGCTCGTTGTCCAGGGGCAGGCAGGCAGTAGAGAGAGGGGGAGTCCTGGGTCTGGCTTTTATAGTCCAGACCCGGGAACTCCAAGCATCCCCAGTGGCCAGGTGTGTGTGGGCCAGGGGTGATCATCATCTTCATCATCAGTTATTTATATACCCCTTGTGTCTCTCCCCACTGTGTACGTGCCAACTTGAGTGGGGTTCTTTCATTTAACTGTGCATGCACCGACGGAGCATGCGCAGTTGTAGTGTGGCCATGCATGTGCCGATTGGCGTGTGCACTGTATGTACTGCACATGCGCAGTTGGTCAATGTACTTGTGTGTGCGCGCTCGTGGCGCGCACACCATGCCCCCTTCGCAAACAAGTTGTAGTTTGGTTTTAAAAATTAAATCAAACGATATTATGTGCTTTGAACGATAATCGTTCATCGTTGCAGCATACATACTAATGCGATATTGGACCTAACGCTCGTTTATTGTGTGATTGGCCCGAAAATCAGGTGAAGACCCTGTAGTGTGTACCCAGCCTTAATCTGTAGATCATAAATTCTGTTGAAGCGCTGTGACACTGTTTTCCCACTTGTAAGGAATTTTTCTGAATTAATTGTTTATACAAGTAATTGTATTATCTTGTCCTTTGTTGTCTACTTGATATACAAGACACAGTTAGTTGCTGTTTTGTATTTATATTTTTTTTTATATATTCCTTAATTAAAATGTGCTGTAGTTTTTTAACTTTCCGAAGACTCATTTGTATTGTTCATCGCTAATTACATCTCCAGCGCTGTGATCTATTATTTTGACATTTTTGTATTTTCGCAGACTAACACATCTGCAGGAGGTAAATTGGTAGCACACTTATTATTATTGCACAGATTACCCAGCGCCAAAGGATATCAATTTATTTGTTTCACTTTTAAAAATGGTATTTAAAAATGACTGTTGTGTTTCCCTGCACCGAGTCTGACCTTCCACTCCTAATTAAATTGCATAGCAGAGCTCTTCATAGTCCCTGTAGATAGTATCATCTACTGATCATATCTGTGTGTACTACATTATTAATTAGGCAGCAGCAAATGGTTTAATTATTTACCTTTCCAGTTTTCTTTATTTTCTAAATGACAGGTTTCCAGATAAGAGACCATAGACCTGTATCACCTATAGTGGGAAGCATGGACTAGAGCAGAGGATCCCAAACGTTCTCATTTTGAGGCACCCTTAGGGTCTCTATAATTTGTTCAAGGCATCCCTAAGCCAAAATCCCAAGTAGCCCCCGCCTTACTTACTACCGGCCTTGGGAGCTGGACAGTTTGGGAACCTCTGTACTAGAGGTTTAATAAGTTTACCATATATAACATGTCTTCCTAGAATGACTTTGAGATGTGCTATTACCGTGACTTAAATGTTTGCTGCTGGCCAGTTTTATAATCACTTCTTTAATAATTCACTAAAACTAGTCTCCTTATTGCATGTGAACAAGCCGGACACTACAACTTGCAATGTTCTGGGAATCACCACACCTAAATATGCTCCCATTTGTCCCAGACAGTGAGTTACCCAACTGCCATAGTCCTGGATTACACATGCATTTTGTTTTCCTTTATAAGTCATTCTTTTACATGACATCAGTTTCTTTACCACTTTATCTTCAGTTATTTCTTTTTACTTGGCCTTCTATTAGACAGCATTGACTGGAAGCAGTGCTATAATGCCATGCACTTCTTCCTCCAGATCTGGTTCCACCTAAAATCTTTTTAATAACATCCTTTGCTTTGCTATGGAGCCAATGACAGGGAGTGTGCTTACTTGGTTGATGTGTTAGTCTTGTTTGTTTGCATGTTGAGATGGATGGTGGCTTGGTACCTTGGATGTTGAGATGGATGGTGGCTTGGTACCTTGGATGTTGAGATGGAGGGTGGCTTGTTACCTTGGATGTTGAGATGGATGGTGGCTTGGTACCTTGGATGTGGGGATGGATGGTGGCTTGGTACCTTGGATGTTGAGTTGGATGGTGGCTTGGTACCTTGGATGTTGAGATGGGTGGTGGCTTGGTACCTTGGATGTTGAGATGGATGGTGGCTTGGTACCTTGGATGTGGAGATGGATGGTGGCTTGGTACCTTGGATGTTGAGATGGATGGTGGCTTGGTACCTTGGATGTTGAGATGGATGGTAGCTTGGTACCTTGGATGTCCTTTTGCTGGAGGTCTTTATTTGGACTTTCTTTAGGGTGGTCAAATCTCAGTGTTGGGTGCTTGTGGGGTTCTTAGGAGAGAAGAGAGGGAGAGAGGCTCACCTTGTTCAGGTCAGTGGTTTTGTGCAATTGTATCAGTAGTCCTTGTCGGGAGAGCTATGTGGATGTTTTTCAAGATAAATGTATCAGGTATCAGTCAGTAACTTATATGCTTGTGGGAAAATGCTCTTCTGGTTGGTTTATAGCTCTGTTGCGTGTTGTATATAGCTCCCGCTGTTTATAGCTGGTGGTATGTTTATAATATCTATAGCCCAGAGTTTTGTAGCTCTATTGCAAAATGTATATAGCTCTTAGTGTTTATAGCTTGTTGTGATGGGCAGCTGAGTTGCGTGCCGTGTTTAGCTTAGTGTGTGTGTGCCAAAACAGCGTTTATAGTCATCAGCGTTTTTGGCTCTTTTGCAAAATGTTCATTGCTCTTGATATATTGTTTGCAAAGCTTGCAGCTGGTCATGTTGGTTGTGCAATGTTTAAAGCTTACTTGCTCTTACCTCTTAAGCAAGATGCTTATGGCTCTAGGTGTTTTGTAACTTGTTGTAAAACTGTCATAAATTTGCTCACATAAAACAAACAGGAAAAAATACAGAGAATGACAGGGTGCAATACGGACTGTGCACATCTCCTGGGAGCTTCAAGTACAAAAATCCAGTCGCAGTACTAACACTCTAAACAGTAAGTCGCAGAAACGGAAAGAAAAAGCAATCTCGCCTCTCCCAACCAGCTCCTTTGTTTTGGCTGGTTTTCCTGGCGGTTTGTTAAACAGCAGTTTAGTAAATCTGACTGTATTTTGATCATGGTAAAAATCGGGATGATCTGTAAAGTGTTGGTTTGGGAAACTGGTTTTCAGCTGTTTTCCTGGAGGATTGGCTTTTAGTAGATGTGACGGTTTTTAAACCACTAGGAGAACGCTGCCCTTTAGTAAATCTACCCCCATGTCTGTTAGTTGCCATACGCCTCTCTAACAAACACCCTTCTCACGGATGCTCAGCTTGGAGGACGGCCTGTTCTAGAACTCATAGTTGTGCAATATTATCTCCATCTCTTTACGGTGAACTTGTCCACTGGATGTTGTACAAGTCTTTGAAATAGTCTTATAGCCTTCCCTGAACAATGCTTTTCAATATCCTTTTTTTGGATTTGCCTTGAGCGCTCTTTGATCTTTTAGATGCATTAAAAACAACTGTGGAACCTCCCATAAACAGGTATATTTAAAGATAAATTAATGCCCTTTAATTCTATACAAGTGAACACCAATCAATCACATGACCTCTAAGGACAGAAGATGGCTCCAGAGTTTATTTGTGTGTTAGTAGAGGGGTTGAACATGTATGTAATCAATTATGGTTTGTTTGTTTGTATTTGTAATTGATCAATACAAAAAATATTTTTTTTGTGGATATTATCGAGCATTTTGTGTTGATCAGTGGTAAGAATTTCCAAATAAATTCACTTTGATTTCATGCCGTAAGAAAATAAAATGTTGAGTACTGAATTCCTTCACAGACCAATTAGATCACAACAACGGCAATACCAAGATTGAGTTCGCAATACATAGGTTTGACAAGACCAGTCCTTCATGGAACCATGTTGACCACTGTGTTATCAAATTATTTTCTACTAGTGATATAGTCTTATATATAGATATATTTTGCCTTGAATCTGTTTGCATGTCGCATCTTACGCGAAGTAGTTCTGTGCATGCTCATGAACAGACCTTATACAATTCATACCCAAATGCAAATGACAACTACGACTGCATAGGTCTTGAAGGGCGGAACGGGGGATGGATGGGGTGGACGGAAGTAGGCAATGTACAGTAAGGTGTGTTCACAATTGCAGAAGATTCAAATCCTGGGTTTCTCTTAACTACGTTTGTTTTAGCCTTATCATTTGCAGGTGTAAGTGCCAACTCATTAGTGATGACTGACGGCCTAGTCTTTGAATGTAAAGTGCACGTATGCATGCCACTAGCTAGCACAGAACATGAGTATGCAAGTATGATAGACCATAAAATCTCATTATATGTACAGTATGCATTAAGAACATCTTGATTTATGTATTTAATGTAAAAAATATATATTTTTTCTATAAAAAAATATTTTTTAAAACCAAGGGGGTATTCAATTGTTTCTTTTAACGCGCTAAAACAAAAAAAACCGAGCGCTCTAAAAATATTACCGTTAATACGGTAATTACTCGCTAAATTTCATCTCGCAGCTCCCTGAGCAGCGAGCTGAAATTCAGCCCGCTGGCAGCGAGTAATTACCGTATTAACTGTTTACGCGCGCAAAATTACCGTATAATATGAAGTTTTTTTCGAGCGCTCGTTTTTTTTTGTTTTAGCGCGTTAAAAGAAACAATTGAATACCCCCCCCAAGCATATTTTTATTAATGATTGTACTGCTTGTTCATTTATTTTATAATATAGATGATTGTGTATGTGTTCTGATGGTATTGTATACAGCACATATGCTTGTGCGCATACGGTCTGTTAACATACGACAAGTACTGTAAAGGCCGTGTACTTACACCCAGATTCAGACGGAAGCACATTTTGAGATCCGCTTGGATATGAATACGGACAGAACCAGTCTACAGTTCTGTGCTCTTTTTTAAACCACAACTTGCGTTTCAATGTGAATCAGGCCCATTAACTTCAGCGAAGCCTAGCAGTGACTTATATTAATGGTTGTGATGCGCACAGTCAGACACGAAGAGTGTGTTAATTGATGTGATGTGTGTGTGTTAAGTGATAAAACGAGATGGTTCTCAGCTACAGACAAGCTTTTTTTATTATGACGATGATGGAAAAGTAAATATACCCTTAGAGCTGTGAGATGTTGCCAGGAATCTATCTTTATTCTACATTGATTAAAAACATCTTTCCCTTCAATCTATATTAGTAAATAATTTCTAGAGCTTGGTATGTAAACCTCTATCCTTTTACATTGTAGAAAATTGTGATTTACTTGTTCGACTTGCATCTTACCATCACCAAAATCCAATTTATGTTAGATTGTCCCATCAATCTAGATGGGTTTTCAATCTGCTGGCATATATCTGTAAATAGTGTCAAACATACCAAAGAGCCTTTAAGAAAAATGGTCTGATGAGTTGTCAAACATTAACACCACCTTTAAACTGGCTTAACACTCTTTTGTAGGCAAATTTATCCTGAAATCTCCTAATGTGGGGCTTCCAACTATGATTACAAAATAGATAAACCCAATCTTGTCTTCTGTCTGGACAAATAACTGATCAATGACTGCAGTCAGTAGTGGGTACTGCACAATCGCACAGGTTGGGCGCCATGTGATCGGGTCTTTCAACATGACCATGAACAACAGGATTCATCCAATTTTCCTTACTTATATCTTACAATCTTTAACAAGTTTAAGTAAACCTTTGTGTATATTATTTGTAAATGACACAACTACATGCAACTAGGTCAAACTTAGCAAGCAGGATGAGAACTTCTCTGTGAACTGTTATAACCATCAAAACGTTAGGTGGAAAACATGTTTTAAGAAACTATAGAGGGGGGGGGATTTAATTGGCCATAAGGTGCCTCCGAAACGGTACGCGGAGACACATTGTGGTCAATTGAATTCCCTTTAGTTTCTTAAAAACATGTTTTGCAGGAAAGTTTACCAAAATCAGTGCTCATTTTCCCTCGCGTCCCATAGACATGTTAGGGAAAGTAATCTGGGATTTTAGTACCGTATTAGCCAGCAAGGTAGGCAGCCAGGAATCAAGCCAGATTCAATAAACCTTGC
The DNA here is from genome assembly GCF_038048845.1 of Mixophyes fleayi. Classification (NCBI taxonomy): domain Eukaryota; kingdom Metazoa; phylum Chordata; class Amphibia; order Anura; family Limnodynastidae; genus Mixophyes; species Mixophyes fleayi. Next base: position 196,528,422 of record NC_134407.1, on the reverse strand, counting down.
GATTAATTGAATCTGCCACTATGAATGGTTAAATAAACAATAGTTGAATAACTCTGAAAAACTGGGAAAAGAACAACTTCTCTTGCAACCGTCATACAGGAATAAATCAAACATAAACCCAATATGAAACAGACTTTAATTGTAAGTACACTTTCCATGCTAGAACGCATAGCATAATGTTACATTTCTGTCTGCAAGTATGATGTAACATTTATGATCCCATGCCAACTTCTCAGCTTCTTCCAGAGATAACAGTTCTTCAGTCACACCCATTGCGCTCCCTAATAATATAAAAAAGGTTGAAAGCATGGTATTTGTACCCAACGGCACTGAAAAAAAAAGACACAGCTACTGTGGCTAAACAAGAAGGTTACAGAGGTAATATGGCGAGAATTCCTGTTGTTAAAGCGGGTAGGCAGTCAAACATCATCGCTACAAGTAACGCAACAACAGATGTTGTATAGGACTTTAGGTAAAGTCTTCATGTATAACAAAAAAATCTACTAAGTCAGGGACGTGTATGGGCGCCAAAACACCAAATTGGGGATGTTAGGGGAGGGGTAAGCACAGTTGTGATTGGTCAATCCAACAGGTACTTGTATTTCCTGAACTAAAGCTACTAGTTTGGACAAGAGAGCCATACAATATCCTAATCATGATTGGACATTACCAATAATGTATCACATAAGGTAAATGGCCTTATGATAGCTCGTTCCTTGCAGCATACACATATACACAAACATTATTATGCTATGAGCTATTGCAGAATAGAAGAGAGCAGAAGACTTTTCTCCCTTTGCAAGAGGACATGAAATGTTGCATTATGACCAGAGGAGGGCAGTATATGCAAGGAAATGTATACACATAATGAGCAGAAGGACTTCTGTATAGAAAATGTATCAACAAGCCCACTAAGTCACTATGCAGCCAGGAATGTTTGCTACCAAAGATCATCCATAAGTTATTAAAAGTATGTGAACCTTTATGTTTGACAACAAAGTGAACATGGAGCAAAATTTGGAGAAAGTCACGCACTCATGCTGACTTCCTCCACTTCAAGTTCATGCTTGCCTCTTATAGTTCGGCCCTTTCCCTCTCTAAACAATCTTTCTTCAAAGCTCTCATTTCTTCCCAATCCTCCAACCCCCGTCGGCTTTTTGCCACCTTCAACTCCCTCCTCTCCCCTCCCCCACCACACTCTCTGCTGTCGACTTTACTACCCACTTCTCCTCCAAGATTGAGTCTATACGTCATGACATCTCCCAGCAGTCCCTCCTTACCCCACCCCCTCCCCCCTCCATGCCCATTCTGTCCCCCTTCTCACCCTCCTCTGCTGCTGCTATCTCCTTTCTCCCCTCCCCTCCAGCTAGCTCACCCTCCTTCTCTTCCTTCACTCCGGTATCTGCAGATGAAGTCCATACCCTTCTCTCTTCCTCTCCCCCTTCCACTTGCACACAGGACCCAATCCCCTCCCACCTCCTCCCGAAGCCTGCTCCCACCTTGCACACCTCCTCAACCTCTCCCTCTCCTCTGGAATCTTCCCCTCCTCTTTTAAACATGCTCTTGTCTCCCCCATAGTCAAGAAACCGTCCCTTGATCCCGCCTCTCTCTCTAATTACCGCCATATTTCGCTCCTCCCTTATGCCTCCAAACTCCTTGAACGGGTTGTCTACAACCGTCTCACCTCCTTTCTTTCCTCTCACTCACTACTTGACCCGCTCCAATCTGGTTTTCGCCCCCTCCACTCCACTGAAACTGCCCTCACTAAGGTCACTAATGACCTTCTCCTCGCTAAATCCAATAGGCACTACTCCATTCTTATCCTTCTTGACCTCTCTGCTGCCTTCGATACCGCTGACCACGCACTCCTTTTGCAAACTCTCAAATCTTTAGGCCTATGTAACACTGTCATCTCCTAGTTTTCCTTTTACCTCACCAACCGCTCCTTCTCAGTCTCTACTCATGATTCTACATCACCCCCTCTTCCCCTACCCATTGGCGTTCCTCAAGGCTCCGTTCTTGGCCCCCTGCTTTTCTCCCTCTACACCTCCTCCCTTGGTGTCCTCATCCACTCCTTTGGCCTCCAGTACCACCTCTATGCTGATGATACCCAAATCTATCTTTCATCCCCTGACCTCTCCCCTTCCCTTCTGTCTCGTGTCTCCTCCTGTCTCTCGGCCATCTCATCTTGGATGTCCCAACGCTTCCTTAAACTCAATATTTCCAAGACCGAGCTTATAGTCTTCCCCCCTGCCAGGACTCTCCCACCTCTCCCCCTCTCTATTTCTGTTAATAACACTACCCTCGTTTCTGTCCTCCAAGTCTGATGCCTTGGGGTCATCCTTGATTCCTCCCTCTCATTTACGCCTCACATTCTGTCCCTCTCTAAATCCTGCTACTTCCACCTTCGGAATATATCTAAGATACGTCCCTTTCTCACCACGGAAGCCACGAAAACCCTTGTTCACTCGATTATTATCTCTCGCCTTGACTACTGTAACCTTCTTCTCTCTGGCCTACCTGATTCTCGCCTTGACCCTCTTAAGTCTATCCTCAATGCTGTTGCCCGCCTCATTTTTCTCTCCCGCCACTCTATCTCTGCGGTCTCCCTCCAACAGTCACTACATTGGCTCCCCATACCCTACAGAATTAAATTTAAACTCCTCACCCTCACCTTTAAAGCTCTTAGTCAATCCTCCCCTCCCTACATCTCCAATTTCATCTCTACCTACACTCCTAGCCGCCCCCTCCGCTTTGCCTCTGACCGCCGCCTCACTACTTCACTGATCACCTCTTCTCACTCTCATCTTCAGGACTTTGCCCGGGCTGCTCCCCTGCTGTGGAACAATCTTCCACGTTCCATCAGGTTAGCATCTACTCTCAAAGGCTTCAAGCGTGCTCTTAAGACTCATTTCTTTATTCAAGTCTATCAGTCCTCCTAACTCTCTTGTCCTGGCTCTCTACCCTAGTTAGTACCACCCTTTTTTGTGTCTCCCCCTTCCCTTTAGGTTGTTAGCTCTCAGGAGCAGGGCCCTCTTTCCTTGTGTGCTCCTTCTACTGTTCCTTTACCCTCTGTACCTCTTGGCCTGCTTCCCTAGCCCTGTTTTACCTGTTTTATTAAGCTTCGGCCTTTTTCCTGCTGATTTCTACCATCCCTTTCACTATCTGTCAGATATAATCTGATTTGCTTTACCCATGCACCTGCGTTTGTATATATTTGTGTATCATGTTGTGTCTTGGTTCTGTTTTCTGTATATGTAATGTACGGCGCTGCGGACCCTTTGTGGCGCCTTATAAGTCAAAGATAATAATAATAATAATAATAGCCCATAAAGATAAATAAAAAAAAAACAACAACCAAATAACAGATTTTGGCCAATTGCTTAATCCATTTATTTTATATTCCCTTTGTACCATTAGGACAGGGAAAAATCAGATAATGGTTAAAATTAATAGAAGGATACAGTCAATACTGAAGGGTTAATAAGCTCTGACACAACTATACATATACCTTATATCTGTGTCACTCACCTAATGAGAAATACTAATCCCTTAATTCTGTGCCGCTCCGTTTCATTTTGCTATAGGTCTCCACTGTAACAGGAGTTGCGTCCAGCAGCCACAGCCTCTCGGCCGTGGTCACCTTCCAGTGCAGAGTCAGCTCCTGAAATACTGTGCTCAGCGATACCTGACAACAGAAAGCAAAGTCTGCAATGACTGCGGCTGACATAGGCCTTGTGGACAGGTCAGGTAGAATCCCTCACCTCCTCAAAGTGCAGTCTACTGAATAACCGCACACTTGTTGTGTTCTCTTGTCCTATTTTAGCTTGATAGGTGGAGATTCCCAAAGTTGTAGCACCTGTAAATGATAATATTGGAGGTCAACACTATGACCTTGAGGATATTTCAGTAGGTACCAAAGAGTGATTCTCCACAAGACTCACCGTAATATAACATGAGCCGAACAGACTCCTCACCATACCCTTTGCCCCGGAACTTGGGATCTAGAATACCAGAAAAGAGGATTATGGGTAAATGGCACAGAAAAAACAACTATCAGAACTCAGATTGGCTCAAATTACCACAAAATGCATGAAACTGTATACATTTTAACTGTGTGATGTATATTTCTCTCTTAAGAGGGATCCACTTTTGCTTAGAATATAATTATACATAACTTAAATGTCCAGCTAAATAGAGCAGTCCATACTGAAGTGACAGGGAAGCTACGTGGGTTGGTACATATCTATTTACAAGTGATAGATGTGTATACAGTAGACCAGTATTACAAATTTCCTGCCGCTGGGATCAGAGTGCTTTACTGGCTGGAGTGCTGTGTGGATACCAACAATCTTTTATGCTAGAAATAAAGTTTTGAACTGAAAAAATAAACTAAAATATATATATTGTGGACTTGCTGTAGACTTGTATGCTCAGCAGGCACAACTTTTTGTTCTGTCATAGCTTAAAGACAGATTATATGCACCTGTTTTGTAGGAGTAATTCATTATTTGCAAGGCTATGCTTATAACCTTGGACATAGCAGACAGGAGATAAACCAACCCCCCTGGGGAGTATTCCTGTGTGATAATGAGAGAATGTAGTAACATCTGTGTAAAGGGAACATGAGTGGTTAAAACCTTTTGGGGCCTAGTTTTCTGATATACGTGATTTTTGCTATATAGATAGGGACTTGTAACTAATAAAGCAGAGTTTATAGTACACTAAAAATGCATTGTATTTAATTCTCTCCAGCTGATGAGCTCATAACTGATAGACTGACACTTACAGGTGAACAATCTGATTTAGATTCAACAAATCTTTATGCTGAACGGTGCTTTAATTTATGTTAAGTTTCTATCTACCTTCTAATTTTCAGATAGCCAAGTGTAAACATTTTATACTGAAGTCTATGGAAGGCAGGAGAAACATGAGCGAGACAGTTTGGGCAGCTCAGCTCTGTCCTTGCGCTCAGCGTTATAATGTGATGCCAGGAAAAATAAATAAAAGGATGATGACAAAGGACAGAAATATCAACCAGGTACACGAGGGGCTATGGGAAAATATATCCGATTGAAACTTTCAACCAATTAGAAAGCAACATTTGTCACCTTTTGGAGGGAGGGTCCTTTTTTTTTGTCAAGGACAGGTGCAAATAGCGAATGATGATGGTCGCCAGCAATAGCCAACCGCTGTGATTGGTTGTTTGCAAATGCTCAGCTTACACTGAAAGGTGCTGTCTTTGTTGCACATGTATATATTATGCTTTATGTGCTTGTTTATGCTATTTTTTTCACATATGTGAGACGGGGAGCTCTTTCTCCTGTACTAGAGAGCTTTTCGAAGTTTTATTGCCTAATAGCGACTACGTATTTTACAAATGGTTATACACATGGGCATAAGTGTATGTGACGTAAGCATTGGATATGTATAAAGTGTACCGCCAATTGTCCAAATCTATATTTCGCAAGACCAAACCATACTCCTGTTTGTAGGGTTAAAATTTCAGTTAAAACTTAGTGCAAGGGAAGATTACCTGCGATCATGATTTCAATCTCCGCTAAAGCTGGGTTTTCTGGATCAACCATGAAGAGATTAACATCTCCCACCATGCATTGCTCTTCTGGGTATCCCTGATCCCATTGTATTGCATCCAGTATGATGAAGGTACACTCTGAAAAGCGATGGATCATTAGTGTACGGTGCTGCACTGCAAACTTCCACTACCTATGTCTCAGAGCTAGAAATATGTGTAACAGAAGACAGACGTGAGTGAGGACCAGTCACATAAAAGTCGATGTGTGAATAGTTAATCTGTTAGGGATCGTAGGCTAGAAACAGTACTGACACGTGCCTGTCCACCCACTGCCTTGTCACTCACTGTCACTGTCCTCTCTCCAACTGCGCTGCATGTCATATTCCTGGCTTAGTGTCAGAGGCTCGGAGGCCGTCAGTTTCTGCAACTCCTCAGACTTCATCCACGCATGGTACCTGAGAACACAAGATGTAAGATGACAATGTTATGGGAATAGAGGGAAACAGATTGAAGAGATAAACAGAATGTTAGCGATGAGCATTCACACAGCCCTCACCTGTGCACCTATTCTATCCTCTGCATATTAACATGTTGGGTTCTATTATTAAACGACTAAAAACTAAAGTAAATCTAAATTGAAGTGTAATGTGTTAATGACCACTCTGCACATTGTTTCTCTACTTGTCTCGTTCCAAAGCTTCCTATTGAGGAGTTTGTATGTTCTCCCCGTGTTTGCGTGGGTTTCCTCCAGGTGCTCCGGTTTCCTCCCACATTCTAAAAACATACTGGTAGGTTAATTGGCTGCTATCAGATTAACCTGTGTGTGTATGTTGGGGATTTAGACTGTAAGCTCCAATGGGGCAGGAACTGATGCGAGTTCTCTGTACATCGCTGCGGAATCAGTGGCGCTATATAAATAAATGGTGACGATGAAGGGACTATGGCGGACTAAGAGAGAAAGAAGATTATATTAAAGTGTTTATTGGGGACCACTTTTATTGGACACTACTGTTGCACTACAAATACAAGCACACACTTGTGCCTAAGCGCGTGCTGTATTGTCAGTGCATGCTGGCACTTGTAGTACCCAATAGTTTGACACTCTAATTACACTTTTTTAAAAAAAAGTACCCAACGGGCAGGGGCACCAGAAGGGTCACAGCAATATTCAGCATTGGACCGGAACTCTATAGGTGAGGGGATCAGATCATTTTTTGGGGGGCCACCCCTAGAGGGCTAAGCCTGATGCTTTTCAGGCTAACTGTCTTATGCTATGTCTGGGAGACACGCTGACTGCTGACTGCTGCACTGCTGCACTGCTAATAGCATGAAAACAGCCTGATGCTACTGGCAGAGGGACCCCAATACTTTGCCATGTTAGTGGCAAACAGCAAAGGAAACTTAGTACTGTTTGTCTGGTATATATAATACACGACACACTTTATATAAATTTTTGTAACGGAATACCTAATTAATACTTAAGCTCCACACCACACTAATTTAGCACCATGCAATATATAATTATTTTAACATTTTTGTTTAACATAATTGAGCAGTTAACCCCACTTTGTTACTCTCAATAATCATATCACTAATGATATAATTACAACAACTTACACATCTGCCACCTTAGAGAGGTGTGGCCTACTGGCACAGAGCCCTGGCATTCAAATGGTCATGATTTGGGCAAACTGGGGTGATTTTTCAAGTGGGAATTTTCTTGTATGTATACAGTCTGAACAAGGACATGACAGCAAAGTCCAATCTAGAGCTAACCCCAGTAAATATTATTGCTAAAATATATATATATATATATATATATATATATATATATATTAGTAAAAAAAATACTAAGTCTAATTCCTTATCCCCATCCCCATCCCCCTTGTTCTTCAGATCTGATTAAATCCACAATACAGCTCCTCATCCTCCTTTTTATCTACATTTTTTGTATTCCCCCCTTACCATCCATATATTCTCTGGGCTTTAAAATATGACATTTATGCAAGTGTGGTATTAAAAAGGCAAAATAGTCCATTATCACTATCACACTCAGTAAACATGACATGCTGGGGCTTGTAGTGCTCCTAGACCATGCTGGTACCTGGGTACGTGGTGGGGCTCATATGGCACCAGCAGCACCCGCTGCCCTCTCAGCACAGTGTCCTCATTCACCCGCATGATGACGACCCTGCAAGACAGAGAGGCGATGGCGTCATCACGCCCCGCCCAGTAAAGAGTGACGTCACCCCTCCAGCTCTTCCCCCTCAGCTGATTGCGACACCGCCAGCTCTGTCTCCTCACTGAAACCGCCCCCCGCACCCAAACTCCGCCTCCTCCCGGCAAGCACGCCCAGTAAAGTATAGGCTCGGACCACGTGGGGACGTGCCGCGCACTGATTGGTCCATCCTGCATGTGATCTGTTTGGCAGTCGCTCATGTGATCCAAGCGGCCCGGAACAAGCCGGCAGTAAGGTAACCAGGGGCAACGCAGGCGGGGGGCGCCCGTGGGCTGTGTGGGGGGTATCCATACTGGGCAGCTGGACGGGGGGCAGTCATGGGGCGCCCTGTGTCTGGGTAGCAGCCATCTGGTTGTAGTGACACGTAGAAGTAGTTCAGCATGACGTGTCTCCCATTGGGGACAGGGCATGCTGGGATATGTAGTCCCCCAACAGCTAGTTGCTAACCTCTGTTGTAAAGGATACTGTTTGTTCTCCCCACCTTTATTGTCCCCATGGTTTTTTATTTTTGTTTTATGGCTTCATCCTACCTTCCTTAATCATTCCCCAGATTGGTTTGTAGACTGAGGGTTCTGCATTAACTGAGCTCAGTGTGTCCCCCACATTCATCATCACCATTTATTTATATAGCGCCACTAATTCCGCAGCGCTGTACAGAGAACTCACTCACATCAGTCCCTGCCCCATTGGAGCTTGCAGTCTAAATTCCCTAATATAGACACACAGACAGAGAGGGACAGACTAGGGTCAATTTTGTTAACAGCCAATTAACCTAGCAGTATGTTTTTAGAGTGTGGGAGGAAACCGGAGCACCCGGAGGAAACCCACACAAACACAGGGAGAACATACACATTGGGCAATATCATGCTCTTCCCAGCCCCCCTCCCTACATAGTTTTGTGGCACTTTGTAAATATAAAATGTTATGCCCATCTTTTATATACATTATGTGGAATTTGTATTGTGGTTGGCACAATTTTGAGCAGCAAAAAACATACCCAGAAACTTAATTCTGATATATTTATTTGAATTCCAATTATCACTTTTGTTTTTAATAGTGTTTAATCCTTGTCTGCTCCTCTTTGGTGATTAAATGTTGGGCAGTGTAATCACCACATTAATATGCACAGCAGAGTGATAATGATTTTCAGCACACAGGGCTGAAGGTTTCATATTATTAAAAATGGTAATAGTTGAACACTTTGGTGCACATAGACCCACCAAATAAATATAATGTTTAATTTAACCTATACATTTATATTTTTACAAGCCCTTCAAATGCATGTTTGGAAAGTACACACTATATTTATTTTTCTATTTTGTTCCATCAACTAATAGGATGACTTCTGGAGGAATGTTGGGACATCCATTATCTTCTGGCAGCTGCTAATAGATCAGATTTGTTTTTATTTTTATATATAACGATTGAGGAACTGGGACAGTTATTTTCATGTAGTTGCTTTAGTCTTTCCTATACTAATTGTTGAAATGGGGCAATGTTCAGGAGTAGTCTTTTAAAACCTGAGCTTCTAGCTAGAAATAAGTTCTCAAAACTTAAGTAAAAATGACAGTATACAGACAGATCATGTGTTTTGCATAAGTAAAACTTTGACCTGGATGGACCTCTACAATTTTACTAGGCTCAGAAGAGATCCAGCTACAGCGATATATCTCTTAATCTAAAAAAACACAATAATAAATTATATATTAATCTATTTTGAGGAAATGATTCACAAAACAGCTGCAAGGATTATCATTACTATTTACTTACATAGTGCCAGCATACTTTGCTCCACTTTATACTGACTAGTCTTTCTGCAGACTGCCAAATTACAGTATATTACTACATGTCTACACATAACCTCTACCATTTTATGTAGAAGTTAAAACATCAAATAAGTTGCTTTTCTGTTTGGACTTTGTCTTTTCTTGTGTATTTCTCAATAAGGCAGACTCAGCAACTATCTGTTACACTTATTTCATGTTGAAATGTTTCTTTTTTTGTCATATTGAGTCATTGGCACTGATTGACGAATTAGTACATTGATGTAAACCGATTAAACTTAAAGGACAGGATTATACAGAATAAAAAGTGCTCTTTTAACCCCTACAAGTTTATTTGGAAGTTCCAGTGCCCTGTTGGAGCACAAGATCTTTTACATGGCATTACGTGTAATATTGACTTTAAATGGTTTCTTCAGCGATTTGGTTACATTGGAATAAACTGGCCAAACATTGTATTTTTCCAAGAATTGATGGTGCTGAATGATCCAAATCTGATGGGATTAAAACATATAGGGGCGTATTCAATTGTCAGCGTTAATGCTGCAAAACGAGCGCTCGAAAAATATTACCGTTTATATGGTAATATTGCGCGCGAAAACCGTTTATACGGTAGTTTACTCGTGGAATTTCAGCTCGCAGCACAGGGAGCTGCGAGCTGAAATTCCGCGAGTAATTACCGTATTAACAGTAAGATTTTTTGAGCGCTCGTTTTGCAGCGTTAACGCTGACAATTGAATAAGCCCCATAGGGGCGTATTCAATTGTTTGCCGTGACCGCCGAAAAATGAGCGCGTTAAAACTATTACCGTTTATATGGTAATTACTCGCTCAATTTCAGCTCGCAGCTCCCTGAGCAGCGAGCTGAAATTGAGCGAGTAAATTACCGTAATTATGCGCAATATTACCGTATAAACGGTAATATTTTTCGAGCGCTCATTTTTCGCCGGTCACGGCAAACAATTGAATACGCCCCATAGAATGTGACTCTTACACCGACCTGATAGTGGACATCTTCTCTTTGCAATATATTTGTCCGGTGTAACATCCGAACGTCCCGTACACCCTGACTTTGTACATAGGTAGCCGTGCTGCTCACAGATACAGTTTTTTGGTAATCCATGTAAGCTACCAGATGGCAACTTGTATGGCCAACATGGTAACCAATCAGGATTTAGTTGCAATATTTTTATCCTAAAACTGGGTTTTAGCAGATGCGATTTCTGTAACGATTTTACCAACTACTGAAAGTCCCGATGAGCATATAGTTTCCTGTGTACACACCTACACAATTTACAGTCAGATCTGTGCTTTTTATCTGTCATAACCATCTGCTGAAAAGATAGTGACTCCATAGAGACCTGCCTACGCTGCTGGTAGTCCGTGCAGACACACTTCCACATTTGCCTGACATTGTTCCATCGCTGATAGTGATTTTTAGTCTGGTTGTAAAATCAAATCAAACGATACACTGTGCTTAGTGACGATAAAACATGATCGTGGGAGTGTACACAGTAATGCAATATCGCACCGAACAGTCGTTTATCGTGTGATTGGCACCTGTAGCTTAAGGAATTCTTGAAATTTTTCTATATAAACTTGGAATTGTTATTGGTAGCGTTTGCACATAACACAACTTGCATTAGTTATCGTTTCACATCGCACCATGACTTCTTGCCCCAGCTGTTACAGGCTTTTTAAAGTGTATAATTGCTGATTACTGTAGCTACTCGCTTCTTTGCTGTGATGCAAATATAGCTTCAGGTGATGAATAAGGTCAGAACTATGTATCCTAACGTCGGTTAATTATAAAGCGGTAAACAGATGACTCGTGATTGTTATGATAACACATCTTTGAATATAATGTGATTGCTATTAATGGCACAATGAAGCCTAACATAATAAACTCCGAATACATTATTGTTTGACATATTTAAATTAAAATATGGTATCAAAACAACATAAGGTGGTAAAGAGAATTAATTTGAATAAATGACTAAAAATAAAGACCTCGGGGTATATTTATTAAACTGTGGGTTTGAACAAGTGGAGGTGTTACCTATAACAACCAATCAGATTCTAGCTGTCATTTTGTAGAATGTACTAAATAAATGATAGCTAGAATCTGATTGGTTGCTATAGGCAACATCTCCACTTTTTCAAACTCTCAGTTTAGTAAAATATATCCCCCACGTGTCATGTGACAATACCAGTATCTTAGACATAAACGTGCACCTTCCACATAGTCAGGTTGGTAATGTAAAAATAATGTCTAACCCAGCGACTGTTCATACATTTGTGTGCACATATCAAGCTGAGATATTTAAGAGTGAAAAAGATCTCTATGCAGCATTTTGTCTTTCAGTTAATAAATCATCCCAAGAAACAAGTTGCAGTGATTATGAAACTTCGTTTCAAATGACAATTTCCATTAACGTGTTTCCATTTTTTTTTCCAGGTTTCCCTACCCCTTCTCCCCTCTCTCAACCCCCACCCAGCACCAGCCATGGCAGGGGATATAACAGAAACAGGGGAGCTGTATTCTCCTTTTGTAAGTAATACTTCCATTTCCAATAGTGTCGCTGTAATATAGATTAGCATGGATTGACCATAAAATGATCTCTACACGTGTTTCTATTCAGTTGATTTTGCTATTAATAATGTACAATATGAACCCATGCCCTCCAGATTTACCCATTCCACCTGGTACATAATGAGCTGAGTTAATGAACTGATAAGAAAGGTATTTTTACACGGCAATTAATTTAGTAGAGATAACTGCCATAGTACATTAATGTCCTCATTTAGAGTTGGGGGGGGGGGGGGAGGGTGCAGATTTAAAATGTGTGGACCGATTTATGGCTGGGAGGGGACACCTACTAATTCAACTCTAAATTGCAGTATTTAAATAAAGCTGCCCGGTATTTGTGTTGTGCATAAACAAGCAGCCAGTATTTTCCCTGCAGGCAGAAAGACAAAATATTTCCACCCCTCGCGTTGCAACATGGTTTGTTCTAACTCTAATGAGGCCTTAAGTGAAAAGTTGGAGCTGGGCATTTGATATGAAAAGTGTGGTGAGAGAGGGTCTGTGTATGGGGTGGGGATGATCATTTTTAGTAACAATATTGCTGTGCTTGGCAGAAGTTATGACTCATCCCAGTCCATTCTAGCAATGTATGTTCTGCATCACATCTCAATTGATCACCTGTCATTATAATACTCTCAGTGGGATTATGTACGATGTGGTCTGCAGCTCTGTGTCACTCTTCTGTTACGCTTTTATTGAACGCTTTTATTGAGCGGCATGTATGGTCAGATAATAGGTCACACTTGTCTCCAGTAATTATTTTTGTTGTTGTGCAATTTTCATGTATGTAATTTCATGGCCCGTGATGTCCTTTTGCACAGATTTAACCTCTCTCTCCACTCCAACATACGTGATCATCACACAGAGTATTATACTGCTGGGGCAGCACGGTGGCTCAGTGGTTAGCACTTCTGCCTCACAGCGCTGGGGTCATGAGTTCAATTCCCGATCATGGCCTTATCTGTGTGGAGTTTGTATGTTCTCCCCGTGTTTGCGTGGGTTTCCTCCGTGTGCTCTGGTTTCCTCCCACACTCCAAAAACATACTAGTAGGTTAATTGGCTGCTGTCAAAAATTGACCCTAGTCTCTCTATGTCTATCTGTGTGTGTGTGTGTGTGTGTGTGTGTGTGTGTGTGTATGTGTGTTAGGGAATTTAGACTGTAAGCTCCAATGGGGCAGGGACTGATGTGAATGAGTTCTCTGTACAGCGCTGCGGAATTAGTGGCGCTATATAAATAAATGATGATGGCTTGTTCTCCTAAATACAGGTTGTGGTCACACGCGGTATGTCCATCCAGCAGACTTGTTGTGATAGGTCTAGCTCAAAAGCAGTGATTGAAAAATGTCTATTAAGTACTTGCATAGTTGCAAGAAATACGCTGTAGACTGTAAATACAGCTTGTGTAGTTTCGGTCCTGCCAGCTTTTTTTAAAACTGTAACCTTATTTCTCATGCTGATTTTTTTTTTTACATCTATTTAAGTGTAGTCACATTATGGACACATACAAACATTCTATAAAAAAGGAACATGCTTAAATGTACAAATAGTTCTATACACCAATAATATGCATAGTATTATTTTGTCCCTGGAGTAAGGAGAATAATTTAATACACTTCACCGTCAGGAATAGGACCCCTCAGCGTTTCAAAGAATATTCCCCAAATCTTTTGCTCCTATCTCCCTGCATATCGTATCTGCCTTATTAGTTTAGTCATCTATGGTGTTTTGGGGGTGTAGATGGAGGTATGCCATACCGCATACTTGCCAACTCTCCCGGAATGTCCGGGAGACTCCTGCATTTCGCGTGAGTCTCAGACTCCCGGGAGAGTGTGGCAATCTCCCGCATCTGCCCGCTTACTAGTGAAGTTGGCAGAATTAGGTCCAAAATGCCGCGATACACCAGGAATCGCAGCGTTTTGCCCTGCTCCCGCCCCCTGCTGTAAAATGACGCGTTTGCTTCATTACGTCACGGGGGCTGGTCCAACATTACGCGAATTTTGGAGCCCTGCCCCCCCCATCACGCCCACCTCGCCCGGCAGGCTCCCGGAATCCAACTTCACAAAGTTGGTAAGTATGCCATACCGACACTTCTCCTACTTTTCATACTTCATTGTAACACTATCAAATTCAATTCACTTATATTCCCATTACATTATTCATACCACCACTTCTAAATGTCCACTTCGACCACCGCTTACAACACAGAACTCGCCATTGTCTGGTGTATGAGTATTGTAGATGTGTTTATTATAATTATACTTGCCTACTCTCCTGGAATTTGGAGGAGTCCTCCCGGATGTGATGGAGGCAGGGCTTAAGGACACAATTTGGCACCCTCCTACCCCCTGTCACATGACCAGAGATCCCGGAGGAGAGGTTTGAAGTCAGCAAGTATGATATAATAATGACCAATGTAACAAGCAGTAGTTATGGATGCTGGATGTAGCTCAGGGCGGTACGGAATGGGCAGATATAACACTGAGGAACCGGGTTTTCTTGCTTAACCTATAAGCCTATGTAGTACCCAAAGTTACTTCTGGTGTTTATCCGTAGAATTATTAAAATAGTTACAGTGAACAACCATGTCTATATGTATTTATGTTTGTATTTACATTCTGTACTCAACAACCTACAGGAAAATAAAATGAAATGCTGAAAAACTGAGTTTATAGGGATCAACAAAAGGTTGGGATGTTTCTGCCCTAAAGAGCTTGCAGTCAAGCGTAATCCAGGAGGTTTATTGCATGTGAAGTTTTATGTGAATAGAAGAACACTAGATTCAATCATTGTTTTATAACTGCAATGACCGTACGCCAGACCTGTGCTCTTGCTGCACTTTGTAGATTCCTTTTATACTTGCCACTGCCCGGGCATAGATACACGTCTAGGTTCCAGTAACAGCAGGTTTTTTTATATGTTTTTAAGGACATTGTTAAACAGTATTTTCAAGACATTAGCTCATAGTTGCCAACATTGCCAGCTTGTGTCCCGGGAGGTCCGGGGGGCAGGTAGGTGTGTGAGGGCGGAGCTCGAAGAATCGCGCCATTAGCCCTGCCCCCAAATCTGTTGTCACCACCCTTTTCAACCAATAAAACCAGGGGGCGGTGCCACAATGATGCGTCCATGACGCCTACAGGCCCTGTCTCCTCCATTTACTTTTCCACAGCCGGTCGGGAATCGGGAGAATTGCCCTCTCTCCCGGGAGTCCGGGAGACTGACCGAGATTTGGCAAGCTAGCTCCTTGGTTAAGGCCTAAGGTCAAGTAAAATGGCCAACTGACTACTGCAGTTCTATCTAAGGGACCTTACTAGAAATATATAGGTTCATAATCAAAAACAGTGACCGCACTAACAACATTAAAGTATAATAATGCAGAACTGTTCAGATAGGATCCAATTTTTCAAACCCTATCAGAACCTCATAGATGGTTTCTGTTTTTTGTATTTTTCTCTAACACTGCTAATAATGTTACAATGAGGTAATCCTTTACTGTACCTCCAATGCAGTCATACACCCATATGATTCAACTTCTGCTTGGTGTAAGAGAGCTGAAACATTTTGGTCTCCCTGTAATATCCTGTCTTAGGTTGAGAGGTTGCTGTTTTTTTTTGCTGTAGCAGCAAAGTGGACAGGAAATGCTGACACTGTGGCCTGAGCTGTCTTGTGATAAAAGCACCACAGACCTGACAGACAAGGAGAGGCCAAGACACTCGGGATCTGCATTTTATTTTTATGTGCAATGTCATATGTCATTGTAAAGGCTAGGCTCAGCAACCTCTGCTGGGTTTTGTAGTTCCACAACAGCTGCAAGAGTATTAAACTAGAATACCAAGCAAGTGTCTTAATGATCATTAAGCCACAAGCGGTATTTGTTCCACTCTGGATGAAATGTAATATAATCTTGGCAGGATAAGGTGGTACTTGTAGTTCCACAGCAACTGCGTGACTCCAAAAAAACATATAATATATGGACAAAATATATAAAGCTTACCAGGGAGATGTGAAGTATGGAGAAAACCACCTAGGTGAGAGAATAATAAATGATGTTGTCTGATTGATATACAGTTGCCTACTCTCCCGTAATGTCCGGGAGACTCCCGAATTTCTGGGAGTCTCCCAAACTCCCAGGAGAACAGGCAATTCTCCCAGATCCTGGCCGGCTGTGTAAACTAACATGAGGGGGCGGGGCCTAGTGACGTCATGGACATGTCATCGTTTCCACCACCCCCTTATTTTTATTGGTCCATAATAGTGATGTTCGTTTTGGGGACGGGGCGAATGACGTGATTCTTCGAGCCCCGCCCCCACTCACCCACCTACACCCCAGACCTCCCGGGAATCATCTTGCCCATCTTGGCAAGTATGCTGATATATAGTCAGGCCATTTGCACTCACTAAGTTTATAAAGCACTGACATATTGCGCGTCGTTGTACACTGGGGAAATCATGACACAAACAAATGACATAAAACAGAAAATAAAGCTAGCCCTGCCCAAATGGGCTTATAATGTAAGGCGGGAATTCAATTAGCTAATAACATGTTGTGCTCTGTCCTAATTGATTTGTTCTCGTATTTTGGGTGTTGTTTTTTGTTTACCAAATGCAATGTGCACAAATCACTATGTAAAAAGAGGATTTTACAAAAGGTGACTGCTGAACAGTTTATCGTTTATCTTCCAGACATATTTAGTTAATAAAATAAGTAATATTCTGTATAATTAATGACTATCTTTTTTTCTATGCAGGTTGGGCTAGTATACATGTTTAATTTGATTGTTGGCACTGGTGCACTCACCATGCCCAAGGCCTTTGCCAATGCTGGCTGGTTGGTGAGCCTTATCCTGATCATCTTCCTGGGGTTCATGAGGTGAGTGTGGAGAATCAGACCGCGACATCATAACACCTTCCATTGTTGAACATTAATAGTAAATATTTGTGTATTTCTGTACCCTTCGTTAAAAAACATAAATATATATGTTATCTTCCCCAGCACTTCTCAGTAATGGTTGTGTGGTATTCCTATTTTAGCTATATGACAACGACCTTCGTTGTGGAAGCCATGGCTGCGGCCAACGCTCAACTGCGCTGGAAAAGATGGGAGAAGGAGGTGGTGAGTCCGGTCTCTGTAATATCTTAGTCTGTAATGTGTTTTATGTCAGTAGAACCAATATGGAAAGCAGTTCCTGCTAATTTTGTTAACCCAAATAAATGGTGACCCTGAATCCTGGGAATATAACACTTCCTGTAACAAAAACCCAGTATTATCCTCTAAATCCAGGAAATATGGTAGCTATAATTCTACTTAGCCCAGATCTGTCTTTGGTCAAGAATAAAATCTTCTTTTCTTCCTTCTGCAGGAAGTAGACTCATCCGAGGATTCTGATAATGAATCACGATCTGCGGATGGGTATGACAGCTCTGAAGTCCGACCCATCCTTTCTGTGCGTGAGTATCTATTTAACATACGGGAAGAATGTAGGTGAATAAACAATTGATCTCTCTTTTTTGACATCCATTTTTGATTGCGATTTAAAATAAATTATAAATGGTTTTGATGTGTTTCAGAGCGCCGTGGTTTGTCTGATCCCTTTGACATTGTGGAACGTGTGGAAATGGGGCAGATGGCTTCTTTGTTCTTTAATAAAGGTATAAATTGCAATATTGTGAAGATCAACTGGATATTGAATTGCATTAGTATAGTAACTGTTTTCCACATTCCTTTATCACAAATTTGTTCTGCTTTAAATAATTCAATATCAATATATCTCGTCTGTAATCTTTCCTGCCAGCAGAGGGAGCTCTGTTACTATGAATATATGGTCTACTCTTTGTTTTCCTCCATTATTTTTCCTAGCACGCTACAGTGGAATTGCAGACAAATTGACAAACGGTGAACTCAACTGAAACGTGACTATTTTGTCTCTGTTTCAGCTGCTCTTTGATATTTATTTATTATTTTTTTTTTCAATCAAATGTTTTATTATTTTGTTGTATATACAATAGACAAACTAGGGACAGCTAAAATGTGTCCTGTTACTTTATGCTGCAGGAAAAGGGGTATATAAGAAACATTGATGGATTAGAAAGAGTCATATGTCGGAAGAGTATAAAGAAAAAAAAAAAAGTAGAGATACTTTTCATAAATAGAAAAGTCATTTGAAGGTGACTGGGTGCCCGCCATATACAGCATTGTAGAAAGCAATCTACAGTTCTCTATTCTGTCAACACATACCGAAATGTTGTCCATTTGTGCCAATTTTTCTAATATTTATCAAGCACATTGTGGTTCATGGCCAATCGTTTCAGTAACTAAGCCAATCCACTCGGAGATTTGTGGTTGTTCACGATCCATCCATTTCCTGGCGATATTAACTTTAGCCAGCACGATCAACTGTAAGTTTGTGCATTTTACCCTTTAAATCCAACACAAACATTCTTGGATTCTTTGGAGGCAGCTCTACTCCATTTCTCACTACGTAGTTCATAAATTTATACCAAAATTCAGAGACTTTGGGACAGTCCCACATCAAGGTTATATCTTGCTAAAGATACTAAGGAGTAGATTTACTAAACTGCAGGTTTGAAAAAGTGGAGATGTTGCCTATAGCAACCGATCAGATTGTAGCTGTCATTTTGTAGAATGTACTAAATAAATGACAGCTAGAATCTGATTGGTTGCTATAGGCAACATCTTCACTGTTTCAAACCCGCAGTTTTATGTTAGACAGGGTGTTCAGTTTTAGATAATTTCCTGCTCTGTAAGCTGCAACATAGTATTGTCCCCGGCTTCAGTAATAGGAGGGATGTCTTCTTTTTGCTACTTAGGATTCATAAAAGTGAGGGGGGAGACATCACTGGACATGGCTTTTAAATTGGTTCCAGAACTATGGTTGAATTATTTTATTATAGGCATCATCCTTTAACATGTGACCTCTGCTCACTCCTGCTTATCAAACCGTGTGATCACCTAATCCTGGAAATTACATCACCTGTCTCCTCTCTCTACAGTTGGCGTAAACCTGTTTTACTTGTGTATAATTATATATCTGTACGGAGACCTGGCAATATATGCAACAGCTGTACCTCTGTCTCTTGTTCAAGTCACATGGTGAGTAACAATGGGGCGGGAAACTTCCATATTGGTGAAAATGAATAATAGTATGTAGAATGCCGAGAATGAAGTATGTTTATATAAGAAAAGACATGGTATGTTGAGTGATGTGATTGCAGCATGTCACTATGCAGTGCCTTCAGTCAAGCATGTCTCATTATAGCATGACCGTATATGCCACATGGTCTTGTCATGCCAGGCAAGAGTTACACACCACCTCTAACAAGTTTTCTTATTTGTCTTACCAGTATTTATTTTTTATTTGGTTCTAAAAACATTTTTAGGGGAGACTCTGAGATGTAATTAGATTAATGTACTGTACAATGGCTTTCAGTTCATGTTGCCCCTCGCTTCTGCTGGCTTCCGTTCAGTTGCCATTGGATGGAACAGAATTTCTCTCTAGTGGATCATTGATCCGAATGAGGATTGTAAGGGCTGATAATGCAGATTACATGTTTGATCAAAACTATATCCAGCTTACAGTATTTTATCCATCTATAATCTGTTGATCATTCTCCCTGTCCTGCCCCCAGTGGGTGTTTGAATAGCCCTTGCGATCTTCAAGGTGTACGCAATTTAATAGGCCTAGGTCAAACCTCCCATGCACACCTCTGAACCAATATATAGGAATCTGGTTTCTGTGGGTAAATGTATTACACAGCGCTTTTTGCAACTTACCGATATTGGCGTTTTAAAATTAGCTGTCAGACTCGCCGAATATCGTCGAGTTGCAAAAAGTGCTGTTTAATACATTGTATTAATACAATACTGGTATCTGATCTACTACTGCTATTATTAATATTATTATGTAGCGACAATTATTTTCTTTCCATATGAACGTCATTTCAGCAGCCAGCATTGTTTGTCATGGAGCAATTGTAAATCCCGAATTTAGTTCCTCCTTTCGTAATTCCTCTTGGTATATTTTATCAACTGCAAGAACCTGCCTGATGGGTTTGTCTGCCAGTATTTAGGTAATAACAACCTATAACAATTGGTTTCACTTCTTTTTAAATAGCTGTTAAATGCATACTAGTCGCTGAAGACAAATACAGCTAGACATAACAGATAGGGTTCATGGATCATGGTGTTGTCTTCTTCAGCTCCTCCGGGAATCAGTCCTGTGGAACCCAGACAGGAGAACGGAATGATACCGACCCCTGCTGGGGGAATATCAGACGGATCGATGCCTACAGGATCTATGTGGTGAGTTGCACTGTATCCCATGATTGAATAGGGTTAGGCTGGACACACACAGCGATATTGCCACAGACATCAGCATATAGCCTCATATTGTCGTGTGTGTAAATCCCAACAATCCAACTTGTAAATCCAACAAAATCAATCAAAAGGCGTTGCCAAGTAATACGTATTATTTGGTAAATAATAAAACATTTTAAAGTAAGATTAATATGGCAGAAAACACAATATCTCCGAGACACTGTATTCACTTTTGAGCCGGTAAAGAAAGTCAGTTAGCTACTGGCATTTCTGCCTCTCAGCACTGTGGTCATGAGTTCGATTCCCGACCATGGCCTTATCTGTGTGTATGTTCTCCCTGTGTTTGCGTGGGTTTCCTCCGGGTGCTCCGGTTTCCTCCCACACTCCTAAAACATACTGGTAGGTTAATAGGCTGCTATCAAATTGACCCTAGTCTGTGTTTCTGTCTGTGTGTGTGTGTTAAGGAATTTAGACTGTAAGCTTCATTGGGGCAGGAACTGATGTGAATGAGTTCTCTGTACAGCGTTGCAGAATTAGTGGCGCTATATAAATTGATGATGATGATGATAGCACCACTAATTCCACCTCGCTGTACAGAGAACTAACTCGCATCAGTCCCTGCCCCATTGGAGCTCACAGTGTAAATACCCTAACATACACACAGAAACACAGACTAAGATTAATTTGATAGCAGCCAATTAACCTACCAGTATGTTTTTGAGCAAACACGGGGAGAACATACAAACTCCACACAGATAAGGCCATGGTCTGGAATTGAAATCGTGACCCCAGTACTGTGAGGCAGAAGTGCTAACCACTGAGCCACTGTGCTGCCATATACTCTTGCTTCACCCACCGTAATTAACACCTGTAAATCCAGTAGCTAACTGACTTTCCTTACCAGCCCTAATATAAATACAGTGTCTTGGAGAGACAGAGATCCAGTTACTCTGTATTTAGGCCTAACCATAGACACAGCCCTTGTGTGGACTGTCTTTTTCACACACAGATAAAGTTGGAAATGATTGTTCAAGAAAATTTTCTTTTGACTAATTTGATAGCACTATGATTTACCCCTTTACAGTCGGGCAATTTGTAGTTTCTTGGCCAGACATATTTTGCCGTTTATGCTATGTACTAGTTAATTATCCATCCATTTTAACTGCCCATTTTGTTTTTTATTTTTTTATAAAGGCTAAAAGAGGCATAAATAGTAAAAGAATACACTTATTCATAATTATACACATGATTATTTTCTGAGCCCCTACAAGTATGTCCTTAAATGTTTTCCCCTAGATCTCCTGTGTATTTTGATGCCTAATATATGTAATTTTCTATAGTTTAGGGAATGGTATTGGGGCTACAAGTGAGAGTGTGTGTTTTATAGGTTTTGCTTTGGTTTACTTTTACGTTTTATTGGCATGACTCCATTAGGCCGGCACAGGCCTTGGGGGACACTACAGATATATTACTATTTTTAGAGCCACTCTTTGTTTGCTCTTACTGGACCTGACATATCGGCTCCGGTTAGAGCTGAAACAAGCTGTTAAGACTTATTGTTTTATTTTATTATGAGAGCTTATCTGTTTCTTCTCCAACCCTGAAGCCTTCTATTCTGCACTGAACGTTGGTCAGAAGCAATCACTGACTGACTTTCTAGAGTCTATATTAGTGTTAAATGTTGCTGATCTAATATGCCTTGAACAAATCTTGTTCTACTTGATTTTTTTTTTAATTATTTTTTTTTTTTTGCAGGCTATATTTGTCCTGTTACTCGGCCCCTTTACCTTCTTCAATGTGCAGAAAACAAAGTACCTCCAAATTCTGACATCACTCATGAGATGGATTGGTGAGTGCAAGAAATATGTCATCACATAGGTAGACTAATAAACAAATCTTTAACACTCCTGAAAACTGCAGTCGCAGCAACAATCACTTCTGGAATTTAATGTAGATTACCCCAGTATAAGCTACTGTATGCTACTTTGTTTTTTTTAGAACGCATTTTCTTTTGTTTTAAACTTCTCACTGACTTAACTAATCTGAATAGGTTGCTCAGAATGTCCATACTTTGGTCTTGATTGGTGACTTTTGAGCTGCAAATAAATAGATTGTAGAAGAGAAACATTAAGATCCAATCTTATCACTAAGAGCTGAGCCTCTGAAATGAAGCTATGGCCAATTTTGTCCAAGCTAAATAAAAAAACACTAACAAAATGATTTTGATTGACCGCTTCTCCTGGAATAAAGAGCTGCTTCCTGTCCCTCTGACGCTGATGAAGCAGCTTGTTAAGTCGCACTCTGATCCTTCATATGCTCTAAAAATCCATTTTCTTGCAACCTATCAGCATTCAGTGCCTGTGGGTAAAAAGAGATTAAAAACCTCCAGCAAATCCATAAACCAGATCACGTCCAAATGTCACACAACACGTCCCCCCACCACCCCACCCATATAACACACGCGCATGCGTAGGGAGAACATACAGCCTACATATAATGCATGTTCATAACCCTTTATTGCTAATGCAGGTAGAGAGAGGCCTCTCTCCTTGCAGCACTATGGGGAGGAGAGGTGGTGGTGTCAGGGGCCTCCTTCTCCCAGTGATTTATAGAGCGGGTAATGAGTTTTCACAGCTTTACTGCCACTTTGTTCTCATCTGAGTCTGTGTCATAAATCGTGAATATAACAGTTTAACTCCTGGCTGCCCAGGTGCACAGGGTGGAATCGGTGTGTAGGGGAATAACAGCAAGGGCACAGAATAACCTGGAAGGGAAGACAGGGAGCAGACAATGTTATCTTGTTTTATGGCTACACAGCTTAACCCCTTCATTTTTATGCTCCACTGCAGCTTTCATCATCATGATTGTAATTGCCTTGATCCGTATCGGTAAGGGTGAAGGGACAGGTCACCCCCCTCTGGCAGAGGTCTCGGGGATCCGGAATCTGTTTGGTGTCTGCGTGTACTCTTTCATGTGCCAACATTCTCTGCCCTCGCTGATCACACCTGTGTCCAGGAAGAAACACCTAACCGGACTGGTCCTCCTGGACTACATACTCGTCCTATCTTTCTACAGCCTACTTTGCTTCACAGCTATATTCTGCTTCGCCTCCGGGGCCCTGATGGATATGTATACACTTAACTTCAGTGGGTGCAGTCCATTTGTGCCGGCAGTGATTGGCTACTTCCTAGGCTTGTTCCCAGTTTTCACTATCAGCACCAACTTCCCCATCATTGCCGTGACACTGCGCAACAACTGGAAGACTCTTTTTCACCGGGATGGTGGGACATACCCATGGCTTGTAGACCGTATCGTGTTTCCTCTCATAACGTTGGTACCTCCCATCATTGTGGCATTCTGTACGAACCACCTAGAGGTCCTAGTGAGCGTCACCGGCGCCTATGCCGGGAACGGCATCCAGTATGTCATTCCGGCCTTTCTAGTGTTCTACAGTCGCAAGGACTCTGCTCTGGTGTATGGACCTGAACTTGAAAATAAGCATCGGTCACCGTTCAAGCAGGTGGGCTGGGTGTGGTTTGTCCTTCTCTGGGCATTATCGTGCTTTATATATGTCACAGCCAACATAATCCTGACTGATGTTAACCTATAAACGTTGGCACAGATACGGCTGCCTTGTGCAGGACACAGGAGCAGCCGTTTAGTTAACATTCTCTACTGCCTGTTCTGGATCTCTCAAACTGCTGGGCTGGCCCCGTTCCTACTGGGTATTGAGTTGCCCTCTAACATGCTATTATAATGGATTTAATTAGGACTGGTATCTTAAAACCTATAGCTAGATATCACAAACTGGTAACTCCTTTTTGTAACAAGTTTCTCTGTGCCTTGTCATCTGTCAACAGAGGGGCACCCTGCCACGGCGGCACCTCCTGTCCTGTGTATGCCTATTTTTCACTGGCATGTAAAAGAGGCATCACTTGCCTCTATGTATCAAAAGGGAATTTTATTACAGTTGGCGCCTTTGACCAATTAGCGTACATGGGTGTGTTGCACTGAGCTGGTCTGATGATCTCCCACAATGTGTGTACAGACCAGCATTGAGAACTGAATGCTTCGTGAACAGTGGTTGGATAGGTTCTTTGTAAGCGAAATAAAATGAAGACATTGGAGACTAAATTTGTGTATTTAGGCGAGGCTTTTATTACAAAACCAAAACACCATACTTGCACAGCATGTGCCCATCGCATACTGATTACAGATGCTGCTGGCTTTGATTAGATTCCTCACCCCCCCCCCTTCCTCACATCTCGCTCCAAGAGCAGAGGTGATTTATGAGTATATTACTCTCACCCCTGATGAAATCTCTACGCTTTGCTCCTTGTTGTACAGAATGCCTACACTTTATTTACATGGTGTGTGTGTGTGCGTTTTTTTGTTTTTTGTTCTCTGTGAGAACATTGACAGTGGATACAAGTTGAAGGCATTCTACCCTCAAATGTTTTAATTGTGCTAGACATTTTTTTTTTATCTCTCTATACAGGATATGAGCTAAATTTAAGGGATGTGACAGCCTCTCCTTTGCCAGCTCTAGGTCATGTTTTAAAACTTTACAGACTTCTCACCCCCACCGTTATGTCATCCCAGACCACGCCTCCCAGCTATCTTATTGTGAGCGGATTAACATTAATAAAATATGTTTGGTTTTATCACCTTATACAAAGGGCCTTAGTAAACAGTGCAAGAAGATTTATTGGCAATTTAACAGAAGCCAAATCAAAAACAATTTTCCTAAACAGTTACCTCCTCATTTACATTAGACAAATGCAAAATACTTTTATTTTTATTTTTTATTAACCCCTTTGTTGCTGAGGGTGAGTGGGACCCTCTCTCTGCAGCTATACTCCATGGCTGCCAAGGGCGAATCCCACTCCTCCTCAACAGGACATGGGGGTTCCAGGGAAAAATAAAATACCAGTCACTCAGTTCTGTACTGGTGAGTATTCACTCTGTACAGGCTTGGGGTGGAAGGTCGGGTGGGGTGGGGGGTGAATTGAGGCGTAGAACAGTGGCGTCATGATGCATGATAATGTCAAAGGGCAATCCTGCCTGTCCCCACTAAATTACATGAAACAAAAAGGTGCAGGATATTCTACATGATCACCTCTAGGATCACAGACAACATAAGCACTACACTACGAAGAACATCAAAAGCTGATCCATACAGATGTGCACGAAACAAAAAGAAGAGGAAAAAGTGGGTACATTCTTTTCAGAAGACCTTCAGCTTTATAACAGGTTATGGCATTCCTTGTTATGTAAACATAAACGTTTATTTGGTAGATCTATGAAATATATGACTTTTTCCCCATTATTATGCTAGCTTCCTGAAAGCGTCATGCATTCTATTCTTGGCATATTAAGGTAAGTAGTCTGTAGTTTGATGTCTAGTTTCTTATGTAGTGTGCATTATTGGCCTACCCATATCCTAGATAAATATTTTGGGACTGATGTAGAGTTGCTCGTAATTGCAGGCCAAATTTCAGACTTGAAATTCATGCACAAAGAAGAGACGGAATTGCGAGTATTGTCATAAGATCGGGTTTGGATAGCGCCTCCTAGGGTTTAGACGGCTGCACTTCACAAACTTCAGCCAGATAAATCGCACCAATCCAGTGTTTTGGTCCAAAAAGCCTCCACTACATTTATTCTCCAGGCATCAAAATAAACAGAATCATAAGTTCGTCTGGTTTCTAACTTTAACACATAGGAACTCCCTCTCTAAAGTGAGGAACCTAGTGTCCCACACACATACCTAACAACAGAACTTACAGATCACACAATGCAGTATCTCTCAGGAGCCATCTCACCTCCTCCCCAGGTATTGAGAGAGTGAATTAACTGACTAGCAGCATTTTAAACAGCACCTCATCTGGTGCAACTCTTGATTACTAGCAACTTGCTAGCATGTTGGAAAACTGGAAATGAGCTTTCTGAAAAGAGCCCGCCCTTCTCTCTTCATTCATACCCCAGGGACCCTTATACCAGCTCTTCCTATAGCCGAACACACTCGCAAGCTTTTTCCCCACACACGCACACACACACAATCTCCCTGGGGTTTTTAAAACACAAAAAACAGAAATTCAGGACTTATATACCTGTCATTTACTACTTTCCCAGTGATTCTGTCACAATATATTCAAAATTGCAACTATTTTAAGAATGATTGTAGGTCTGCCAAAGTAGCGTATCCACCTGGTCTGTGCCCAGTACATGTCACAGGCACTAGTGACTGGCATAGTACTCGCTCTGTATCGGCTCCTTTATGCATCCTAATTGCAAACTAGTAAAGTGAATCAAAATGTGCCTTATGTATATAAAGTGCTGATTTTATTAGGAAACCGTGGATGTATAACCATAATGTTGCCATTTTGGAAGGTAGATCTTAGTTGCCTACTCTCCTGGAATGTCTGGGAGACTCCCGAATTTTTGGAAACTCCTGGGTGAGCAGGTCAACATGCTCGCTTTGTTGGTGAAGTGGGGGGGGGCTAATCGTGGCATCCTGGCTCCGCCCACTTCTATAATAGGCCAAAATTGGTATTGTATAGCAGGGGGTGGGGCCTAATGACACGATTATTGTGGCCACACCCCCAAGACACTGGCAACTTGACAACTTTTGATCTCCTGCAGGAGTGATTTCCAAAGTTGGCAAGTATGAGGTAAATTGCTACCAGACCTGCTACCGCAAGATGTTTCTTGGTAGAGTTTAGCAAGAAATAGAACACAATATCACACACGAATGTGTATAGTTCACTCTTGAAATTTTAATAGAAAAACACATTTTTTATTATTTTGGGCAGATTTCCTTGTTGTGTTAGGTGTTCTAAAGAAACCAATTCTATTTTTGGAAAATACAAAGTCTCTGAAACTCCACCCCCGCCCCCCCTCCAAAAAACCCCCAAAAAACAAGCGATGATTTGTGTGAGTACTACATAGGAAATAGACTTAACAGTGATGTTGTAATGTGACCAGCCCAGAACGTACCAAACTAGGCTGATCACAGGGGTGAAAAAAGCCATCCTGCAGTAAAGGGGTTAATAGTCCTTCAAAGGGAAGATGATGAATTTTGTCTGCTTAAAAATCGGGCAAAATAATTAGCTGAACCATTCTGAATTCTAAACCATAAATTCTGAACCATTCTAAATTGTTTGTGTTTTCCTTCTTTGGTTGACCGATTGTAACCAGAAGGCAATGCCACTTTCAGACAATGCTGTTGCCCATACAGATTTGTTTGCTCCCATTACCCTTAGATATACAACAACAGGTCTGCTGCACAGGTGCAATTATAGCCAATGCAGAGGCCTAAAATGATCTTTTGTAGTATCTGATCTAAATAACCCTATCTGCCTGGGCAATAGAATTCTCTGAAGACGGAGTTCTCCTTTAACATCATTGTCATCCCTAGATGCCAACAGTGAACCCATATAACAATCTGCATCTCCAAACAAAACTTGGGACGAGGATGCTGTTGAAAAAGGTCACACGTTTCAACGCCTTCACAATGAAGAATTAATAAAATAATTAGTATTTCTTTTTTTTTTTTGGTGTAATCTTTCTATATATTGTTCTTTTGTTGAGAGTGAACGCCCTGCCTTGAGCCACTCTTACTTATTGTCTGTGTTTTCTTATTCCTTTATGCAGTGCTGCTGATAGTAAGTGCACAGATGGTCAGAACTGGTGATGCAGGAGAGGAGATTAAGCTTGGCACAAAGTCTTCTCACCTGCAATTGACCTGGCACACACTTTAAAAACAGAGCTGTCATTCTGCCAGTGCTGAGTGATAGGGCCACTGCTGTTTTAACTGTGTGACATCACGCAGACCTGCTGTCCTAGAGTTGGAACACAGATAAACAAATGACTATGACAGTCTTGCTACAAACTCCTGAAATTCTGCACATTTTTTTTACACGGTTTTCTATAATGGCTGAATTCACTGGATATTGAAACATGATACATGAATATGTGTTCACTGGAGCTAATTGTGCCACAGGGGGCAAACTCTTTTTAACTGGTGGGTACAAAATGAATATAGAAAGAATGGCGGCGTTATTCTAAAAATATATAAAAGAATGTTGCGCTGACCCATCTCTTGTTTTGCTAAATAAGACCCATTATTTTTGAACGTTTAACACATGGCAACCAGGGGAGGGCTGGCAAATTTTAGCCTGGGGAGCAAGGCTCGTCTCCGCAGCGTATTCTGAACATTTTAAAGGAAAAAAATGCAGGTGGCCCAGTGATCCAGCCCAAGGTAGCCAGCTCAATGTGGGACCGGCCCGGGGGGGCAGATGCCCCCCAGCTCAGCCTGCCCCCAATGGCAACCACGCAGATTTTAGCTTTCAGTAGCTTGCCTACACTAGAAAAACTGCTACATTGCTACAAAAACCAACACTCTCAAGCAGTCTTCATAAAACAGAGGTCTTGTTAAATAGACCTTTTAATCCAGCTGTGGGCAACAGGCTGCCCACCGAGCCTTAACCTGCTGCCCCCCTTCCCCATCCAACTGCTCCTAATTTTATTAGAGCGGACATCCGACTTCCGCGTCTCGTGACCTCCTCTGCACAGTGCAGGGAAGTCACATGACATTGCTTACGGCGGAGGGAGTGCTCTGTGCTCTCCAATCTTCCTCTGTGCGGCCTGTTTGAAGGCTGGAGGGGCAACACATGTGGCCCGCCATCTCTTTCACATTGCCCCTCTGCCTTAAACTGTGGTCCTGGGAGACAACATGTCTCTGAAATATTCACATCCCACTGTGCAAGGAGACACAACATGCAGGTGACCCCAAGGGGTGTATTTACTAAACAGCGGGTTTGAAAAAGTGGAGATGTTGCCTATAGCAATTAAGCCGATTCTGGCTGTCATTTTGTAGAATGTACTAAACAATTGATAACTAGAATCTGATTGGTTGCTACAGGCAACATCTCCACTTTTTGAAACCCACAGTTTAGTAAACATGTCTCCAAATATTCTTATTTGAGGCCTTTTGATGTAGATTTACCCTAGCCTTGGGGGGGCACTGGTAGTCAATCAGTTTACCTGTTTAAAACAATTTATATTGAGGTAAGTAGTCCATTATATTTTTTTTCAATCCTTCCTGGCTACTTCACAACAATATTGTTTATAGAAATTTGACTCTTGTCAGCTAAGCAATCTGTACTACTATGGGACGACCTGCGGGTATCTGTACGGATTGTTTATGGATTTTGGCACTGTACGTTCTAAAATCTAACATAAACCAGTATCACAAAATGTTGCATCCTTGTAATTGTTATCCTAAATATACATTAACAGCCATTCCAGTTGGATCACTGTTAGGAGGAACTGACCCATCTTGTATAATGATCCCTATTTAAATGACACTCTTAATATCATTAGCGGACTACGAGTAAGAGACAGTCAACTTGGTGATATGATTCAGTCTCTTGAATATAAGTTTTGTATTTGTACATTTCACCCAATCAGTGATACATCTTGTCCCACACAGAAAACATATCCAGTCATTACAAATAATAATCACAACATCTAGTTTGACATTTATTTGACACAGAGAGGTAGAATGTAGTAACCTTTGGTAGACATGGAGAATGTTAGGATAAGCAATCCTTCTAAGACAGCAGTTTTGGAATGCCCATGTCTGTCCTATTGATGGCTTTGGTTTTAGTGACTATTTTGGAACTCAAGCTTACCGGGAAGACTTTTCATCATCATCATCATCATCATCAGTAGCTATTTATATAGCACCATTAACTCTGCAGCGCTGTACAGAGAACTCACATCATCTCCCTGCCCCATTGGAGCTTACAGTCTATATTCCCTAATATACACACACGGAGACAGTGACAGACACAGACTAGGGTCAATTTTGATAGCTGCCAATTAACCTACTAGTATGTTTTGTAGTGTGGGAGGAAACCGGAGCACCCGGAGGAAACCCACGCAAACACAGGGAGAATATACAAACTCCACACAGAAGAAGCCATGATCGGGAATTGAACTCATGACCCCAGTGCTGTGAGGCAGAAGCGCTAACCTTGATATTTTACTCTGGGCACAAGAAAACCCTCTGGTAGGAGTTCACAATGAGATGTTCGCTGTTATCTTTAAATAAGAGTTGGAAACATTTACGTTTTTTTCCTCATCTTATAAATTTAGATATTTATTTAAATCATTTGAATAAGTGATTGTTAGAGATGTATTAATAGTACCCAACCTCATTTATGCATTGCATATATAATTGTGTTTATGCGGTTTTAAATGCCTTGTCCGCCCCTGTCACACAAGTGTTCTGTGATGATTCATCGGGGGGTGTGGATAAGGCAGTGTGGCCGTGTATGCTTATAGGATTGTGATATGTCTTTGTATTACACTAATGATTAAGACCAGTTTATCTTGAGGTGATTTTATTCCTGTACAATTGCTTTTTTTCATAATGGGGTATTTTTATTTATTTGTTATATAAAATTGCAAAACATTAGCGTAAATAAACCAATGTGCGGCATAAATGAAAAATAACATTTGAGAAGTACTAATGTGTGGAGATCACATGACCGCTCTGATGAAATGCAGGCGCATTAACATTTGTCACTGAGTGTGATAGGTCTGCAGGTGGGTACAGAATTAGGTACAATATGATAATATTAATTTTGGGATACGCATGGCTGGTCATTTTCCCACGCAGTGGTGGCAGGTTTGGGGATCTGCTGCCATCCTGTCCTGGTATAATAACTTTGGCTTGTGTAGATAGGTCGAATATGTGCTTAAAAATGTGCTTATTTATGTTCTCTTCCAAACATGCATATCCTGGGGCACCATGGGGGGCTGCCACCACTGTGCCAAAATATGCCTGTAAAGGCTCTGCATTTAGGGCATTCAGAATTGTTTCACCTGTACATGTTAAATAGCCCAAGAGGGATGTAATAAACTCGGTGGAGTATATATAGGTGTATTTGTTGGTATCTCTGGTATAAGGTCCTTTGTTCCCTCTAGCATCAAACTCCCGTTGTCATCTGAAATAAGTCCTATGTTGTTTTCCCATTCTGGTTTAAGGGTGTTGAGGCCTTCTGGGGACATCTATGAAAGGAGACAAGCGTAGAGATTGTTTTCTGGTACCCATATTTTGCATAATGTCTTTAAGAGGAGTGGCATTGAGTTGAGGTGGGTCATCTCTGAACTGGGCACCAAGGGGCACAACGTAATTGTAGATATCTATAAAGTGAAGTATTTGGGATTGTGAATTCTAGCCGTCACCACTCAAATTATTCTAGATCATTATTAGTGTATAATTGGTCAAGGGAAAAAAATTCCAAACTTGACCCATATATTTTCACTATTTCGTTTGACCAGCTCAGAGAAATCTGTCATTGTACCAGAGTGGGGTATCTGGGTCAACGTCTGTGCCGGTGCACAGCATTCTGAATTTCGAATGCTTGTCTGATAATTGGAACAGACTTTTTCTGTAGTGGATTTAATGGGTTCCCTGTTTGCTCACACAGAAGGTTTGTCGGGGTAGTCCTAGGGGGTCACGCAGCCGGGCAAGTCAGCTGTATGGCAAAATGGTACCATCTAAGGTTGGGAAAGGCCTTGTGTCTACGATGTGTGTTTGTTTTCATTCTAGCCCTTCTCTCCCCCCACACTAACTATAAAATATATTTCTTTATGTTTTAGAAGACTCAGTTTGGCCTTTATCAGGGAGTCTTGTAGGGGGTAAAAATATATAATCAAAATGATCATTCAATCGATTCTCCCAGTTACAGTGATTTAAAGCTTTTACCTGCAGTGGGATTTCCTTTTAAATTATTCAGTTATTGGGTTTATATTAAGTGTTCTATATTTTGATACATTGCTGGTCACCCCTCTCATACAGCTGCCTTTAATATGGACTCTAGGTAATAAAGATGTAATATTTGATTCTATAAATATACCACTCCCAGGATTGGTAGTTCTACCAATCAGTTAACTAACGTACAGTTTGACAAATATTTTACTGAGTATAAAGATTTTGAGTATATGAATGTTCTTGCTGATGTAGAAAAGCTGGTGTTGTAGTAGCTGCGAGTACGTGCATTCCTTCTTCACTTAGTTTTGTCTGTTCTCTTGGAGATCCATTTGTATTGGTGTTATTTTTTTAAATGTAATGGTAGGAATATATTGCTACATCATAATTAGTGCAAGTTGGGGATATTTTTTGTTTTTGTTTTTAGATTTCCATTATATGTTCGTTAGTATATTTTTCAAATTGGCCCTGCATAGAAATTGATCCACCAATACTTGTTTGCAAACACTATGACAGCAAAGGAAGGCATTTCTGGGGGTAAATGTATCAAGCTGAGAGTTTCTAGCTAATCAGATTCTAGCTATCATATATTTAGTACATTCTACAAAATGATAGCTAGAATCTGACTGGTTGCTATAGGCAACATTTCCTTTTTTCAAACCTGCCTGAAAACTCTCGGCTTGATACATTTACCTCCTGGTGACTACAGATTATTTAAAGGGATCTTACTTAACAAATATTTGAGATGTATTTTTCCCCAGGAAACACCCCTAAATATTATTCCTCTTCTCCCTTGTTTATCTTATTTTAATAATTTTGCTACAAAATTAAATCTAGTCTATGAACTGCTCCACAATTGTAGGCTCATTAATGCATTTTTATTATGATTAATATTATTATCGATGATTAGTAAGGTGCCCCAATGCTCCACAGTGCCAGACAGTGGAGAAACAGTACATACATAAAACGTACATACATGGTTGACAAAATAAATGCAGACATGAAATCACAGTGTAGGGAGGGCCCTGCTCATGAGAGAGCTTACATACAAAGTGGAAGAGGGCACAGCTGAAATAAGAGGAGTGAGTGTGGCTCAGAGTGGAGATTGGGACAGTTCTGAGGGTGTATTAGTGTGCTTAGTACAGATGGGAGTAGCATAAGCTCAAATAGATGGGGTTTAGAGATTATCTAATGACTTGAAGGCTGTGGAAGAGTCTGATCAGATGTGGTATGATAGTGAATTCCATAAATGGGTAGTGGCACGGGAGAAGTCTTGTAGGCGGGAGTGAGCGGTGGGCAGCACTGTGGCTTAGTGGTTAGCACTTCTGCCTCACAGCGCTGGGGTCATGAGTTCAATTCCCAACCATGGTCTTATCTGTGTGGAGTTTGTATGTTCTCCCTGTGTTTGTGTGGGTTTCCTCCGGGTGCTCCGGTTTCTTCCCACACTCCAAAACATACTGGTAGGTTAATTGGCTACTATCAAATTGACTCTAGTCTCTGTGTGAGTGTGTTAGGGAATTTAGACTGTAAGCTCCAATGGGGCAGGGACTGATGTGAATGAGTTCTCTGTACAGCGCTGTGGAATCAGTGGCGCTATATAAATAAATCGTGATGATGATGAGTATCAGAAGCGAGATCTTAGTAGATCTAAGCAGGGCTGCCAAGAGGAATTCAGGGCCCCGGTACAATAAATTTATGAGGGCCCCCCCTCATAGTTGAGCATGGTAAAAAATTTGGCGCCGCCTCAGAGGTGTGGTCATGCATTTGGTGGCGTGGCAAATGCGACATTGGGGCGTTGCTAACACATCAAAATCACTAGGCTCTCTATTCGCCAGAGCATCACATATGTCCAAGCACTCCTGACTTTCAGGACATCTAGCACCAAAATGTAGTATAAAAAAAATGCAGTGTGTACACAAAGAGTTCAGTCTTGGCCTCCACCTTACATTGGGCACAACACTCATGAAAAATTGACATTGTCCCTACTAGAATCACAACATTTCACATACTGTCCTGCTCTCTCCTACCTGTTCTTCTCACTTTCACCACCTGTTGCTGCATGTTTCTTTAGTTGCGGCTTGTCTGGATCCTGGAATGCTGGGGGCCCTATTTGGAAAAAAATAGCTACATTTAGATAATTCCAAACAACCCTGGCGTTAAATCAATACCATCCACGATTAATAATTAGGCCTTCCTCCAGCTCCAATATTACAATAATGTGCCCCTTCATCATCGCCATGCCTTATGATCACACTGTGCCCTCCATGCTGTTTTTGCCCCCTTCATCTGGCTCCCCTTCATCAGACTATACTATGCTGCTCCCCCCCTTTTTCAATCCCACTGTGCCATGCCTCCCCCCCCTTTGTAACCCCACTGTGCCATGCTGCCCACCATTTTTTAACCCCACTGTGCCATGCTGACCCCTGTTTATTAACCCCACTGTGCCATACTGCCCCGTTTTTTAACCCATCTGTGCCCCTCTCATTTTTTCACCCCCTCTGTCATGCTGCCCCCCCCCCCCCCGTTTTTAACCCCTCTGACATGCTGCTTTCCCATTTTTTAACCCCTCTGTGCTCCCCCTCAATTTTTAACCCCTCTGACATGCTGCTTTCCCATTTTTTAACCCCTCTGTGCCCCCACTCATTTTTTAACCCCTCTGACATGCTGCTTTCCCGTTTTTTAACCCCTCTGTGCTCCCCCTCATTTTTTAACCCCTCTGACATGCTGCTTCCCCGTTTTTAACCCCTCTGACATGCTGCTTCCCCGTTTTTAACCCCTTTGACATGCTGCTTCCCCGTTTTTAACCCCTTTGACATGCTGCTTTCCCGTTTTTTAACCCCTCTGTGCTCCCCCTAATTTTTTAACCCCTCTGACATGCTGCTTCCCCGTTTTTAACCCCTCTGACATGCTGCTTCCCCGTTTTTTAACCCCTCTGTGCCCCCCCTTATTTTTTAACCCCTCTGTCATGCTGCCCCTCGTTTTTTAACCCCTTTGTGCCCCCTCATTTTTTAACCCCTCTCTCATGCTGCCCCCCCGTTTTTTAACCCCTTTGTGTTCCCCCTCATTTTTTAACCCCTATGACATGCTGCTTTCCCGTTTTTTAACCCCTCTGTGCTCCCCCTCATTTTTTGACCCCTTTGTCATGCTGCTTCCCTTTTATAACCCCTCTGACATGCTGCCCCCCCCCCCCCCCCCCGTTTTTTAACCCCTCTGTGCCCCCCTCGTTTTCCTCCCTTCACTTACCTTTTCTCCTCTCTTGGTCTTCTCTGCTGCTCTGTGCTCCATTGCTCCAGACTGACTGAATGCTGGGCATGACATGATGACATCACACCCAGCATTCAGACAGTCTGAATAGAGCACAGAGCAGCAGAGAGGAGGGATGCCGGCTCCGCGATCAGGTGAGTATGTTTTGGTTTTTTTTTAAACTAGCCTGCTCCCCCCACCAACGACCGAGCCCCCCCCTCCCCCCCGCCAAAAAAAAAAAAAAGAAAAGGAAAAAAAACGTTTTGAAAAAAAATAATTGAAAATTAAAAAAAATCAGCAGCGCAAGGGCCCCGGCCGGGCCCCCTGACATGCCGGGCCCGGGTAATTAGTACCCGCTCCCCCCCCCTCTCGGCGGCCCTGGATCTAAGCAATTGAGAGGGAGAGTAATTTGAGAAGAGATTTGAGTTGTTGTTCAAGGAACACCCCACTCTGCCCAACTTCTTCTATTGGCCAGTGTAAAACATCTACTCCCCCATAAACCCTGCCATCACCCCGCAAAC
Source organism: Mixophyes fleayi (assembly GCF_038048845.1). Classification (NCBI taxonomy): domain Eukaryota; kingdom Metazoa; phylum Chordata; class Amphibia; order Anura; family Limnodynastidae; genus Mixophyes; species Mixophyes fleayi. The sequence goes on along the minus strand of NC_134407.1, from coordinate 196,492,399 downwards.
CCAATGCGGTTTGGAGGAAATCTAGGAGCATTTGCACAAATTGAGGACCAGAGTGGATTTTGCACTCTGTAAATGACCCCCAACGTGTGTTACTGTATTGCTGTATGTATCTTCATATTAGATATACTGTCAGTGTTATATTGCTGCATTTTCAGTGTATGCATGTTCTGATGCTTTGTACTAAAGATGCCGGTCCTCTGTCTGTTTCTTGTGCACAGCAGCAGGAAAAGCTCAACAGGGAGCTGATAATATCCTGAGGAAGCCGAATTATACTGGGCCCATTTCTCTTCATATGTGTCTTTTTACAGGGAATCACAGACAGGTTCCTGCTGCTTTCTGAGTCCCATATTCCATCACTGTCAGACATCGTCTCAAAACTATTTTCATCCCTCGCTCCGTCTTTGTCACCATCTGTCCTAATTCACCTTCCTCTCAGTTTATTCCAGTGTGCCTGGCTGGTGAACCGTGCAATACAGACAGTGGGAGCCCACACAAACCAACAATTGTTCTAGTTGATCATTGGAATCCCTATAGGCACACAATTCCAGAGGAATCCCTCAGTCTACCAGCATTGCAGTGTCACTGTGGGAAGGGATTTCAATTAGTATGTTTTTATTTAGATTTTTTTCTGTTCATTCTAAGAGTTGGCAGCTTTAGCACTCTGCATTGTTTATGAATGAATGTGATTTAGTAGGAACTAATACTGTGTCATACCACACAACTTTGTTTTTTTTCTTTGCTTTTCTATTTGTCCGAATCATGTGATTATATCTACATTGCAAGTGTAGTCCTATAGTTCAGGAACAGGACAGGTTAAAGAGGAAAATTTGGCGTGTCTCTGACCAACCCCAAAAAGGGCCTTCACGTGCACAGGTAAAATAACTATAGAATACTTATTTTATAGACTTCAGTATCAACTATAAATTTGGAGTTATCCAATTACTCTCAATCTCTTCAGTGATACTTTGTAAAACTTTGCTTTTCCCCTCTTTTGGTCCCCCTTACAGCACTGAAAGTACATACGATATGTATCCAACTCATTGCAGCATTATAAATATCAGGGGGTGTATTTACTAATCTGTGGGTTTGAAAAAGTGGAGATGTTGCCTATAGCAACCAATCAGATTCTAGCTTTAATTTATTTAGTACATTCTACAAAATGACAGCCAGAATGTGATTGGTTGCTATAGGAAACACCACTATTTCAAACTCGCAGTTTAGTAAATATACTCCCAGAACCTTTCTTGTGGGAAATACGTAACATTGGAATGTGACACATAGTGAACAGTGAGATGTTTACTTTCATTGTTAAGAGAAATGACAATCCCATTGGTTGCTACATTCCCTTGCGCCTTTGTTTTAAATTAAAAAAAACTATATATATATATATATATATATATATATATATATATATATATATATATATATATATATATTATTCCCCATAGGGTTTCAGCTAAAACCTGCAGTTATAATGCTATTGCACCAAGGTATCGGGTGAAAAGAAAATATGCCGAAATACACATGTATTTCACAATTAACATGCAAATCATGTAAATGCTACATGTTGACGATATGACTTATTAAAAAGGTGACTCCATAGAGTGATGTCTAAATTCAATTATACACTACATTGGATATTTATATATATTCAAATCACTACTTAATAAACCTATAAAACATACAGTAGTTAATGACCTGCAGTAATATGGATACCATGGCTTGCAGCCTCCCCTCGTGCCAGCTTTCTGTATAATGACTACATGCTGAAGTGATTTATTATATTAATGTATAATTAATCACCCAAGCTTTTAACTGCTTGAAGGAAGCCTGATTTTTCCTATATAATTGTCATCCACAATATCCAAGTTTCTTCTCTGATATATACAGCAGTATGGACCTAACACAGATCTAGAGCCGCTTTAGTCTGTTGATACCAGTCATACTTGCTCTTTCAATATCATGCACATAATGTAGATATTTCTCTCAGTTTCCCTGGTGCTTACACTGAAAACAACGACTGAGCCTAATCCGTACTAGCATGTGGTGCTGCCTATGGATTAGACACAGATTTACCTAGTAATGATACCTTTCAGACCACACATGAATTTCCTTTGGTTGCATATTAGAACAGATATATCTTTATTTGAGGGCTTTAGATAGGGAAGTAGAACATGTGTAGCTTACTTTTATGTACTTTTTATCGTTCTTTTTATCCCCACACCTGCAGAAAATTACCTCACAATGTTTTGTTTTAGTCTGTGACTCTTCCTTCACCTGGGGTCTTTTTTTTTCTTTTTTCTTTTTCTTCCTGTCTTTCAGTCAAGTAAGCAGTGAGTAAGCAATGTGTTGTTTTTTCTCTTTTAAGGGTTTACGTTTTTTCTCCTGATGGTACTGGTGGGTCCGTGTGACACACCTCCAGGAGTACATGTAAGAGTAGTGGTGCCTCATCTGGGGATGATAGTTGCTACAATGATGTAGCAATCATGGGGCCTGGCTTCTGGGCCTTCTCCTCGGGTGTGTGTGACAACGGTTCTGTTTCAGAGGTCATGGCATGGGGGAACCTCGGAACTGCTTACTGTTTCCTGCACCCTTCAGGAGTACTGTCTGTGGAAGATTTTGCTGTTATGGACCCTCAGTCCACCACCAAAAATCTGAAGAGCACCCATACCCTGCAAGCCCCTTACTTAGAGGTGCTGTCTACATTTATGATTAGTTTGTGAATTGGTTATTCTTCCTTCTCAGGGCCTGTTAAAGGAAAGAGAAGCAGCAAGTCTCATCAAAGTGTTTGTGGAGCATTTCTAATAATTATGAAGGGCTTTTAATTCTGCCTCCTAAACAGTTTGCAGAATTAATTTTCATAATGATGAGAGAAATGAAAGGCACTTTTGTCGCAAAGTAAGATTTATATACCATGCTAGGGCTTAAGAGAGACAGACAACAGATACGTCTGGATCTTTTTGATGTTTAGACTTGGTACGTGTCGAAGTATCGTTTGACAGTGAAGCAGGGGAAATCGGGAGTCCCGATGAAAGATCCTATGGATATGAAAATGGAAAGTTGTTTCAAGAAACGTTATATTTCCTCAGGAACTGTGCTCAGTTCTGTGGCTGTTCTCCTGATCTCCAGGGTCACTCAAATCACTCAGATTATGGGCTGATACCTTGCATAAGGTTGTACAAGAGAACATTAACAGTATCTACTCAAAGGCATTGATGTAATGATAAAAGGGATGGACTTTCTATGTGAAGCTTCACTAGACACAATTACCCTTTCTCCCCAAAGCATGGCTTAATATGTGGTCGCTAGGAGAGCTCTCTGCCAGCATCCGTGGATTGTTGACCCACAATCAAAGAATCATGTGGCCTTGTTTCCATTTGAAAGCACTTTTTTAGGGATAAACTTTATTCCGTTTCTTACCATTTACCTCAAGACCAGAGAACAATGGGTTTCCCTTTCTCTTCCTCTCAATAGCTCTTCAAGGAAGCATGGAGTATTCTAGACAGTATGGTGCCAGTACTTCTAGACGTCCTTTCAGGAGTAAGGAACAGAGGCCTATGTTGAAGCCATCTCAATGATTTTCCCGACTCTACATCCAATGAGTTCTGTGGGTGGCAGAATTTCAATTTATGCAGAGGCTTAGACACTTACCATTCAAGTTCATATGGAACTGGTGAAGTCCATTCTTCATGCAATGCACAAGCAAGACTTCCTTAAATCTACAGGATGCTTATCTTCATTTCATCCTGTCTACTATGCAAGTGTCAGTGCGAGCCTTAAGTAAAAAAGCAAGTTTGAAAAACCTGCCCCTAGAAATGAGTCATGTGACCTGCTACCCGGAAATGGTGCGCGGCACGGAGAGGCCAACGCTGGAGCGAGGAGAGGTAAGTTTTGTTACAATGACATCTGCTAATACTCAGTTTGGAAGGCAAAATCCTTCAAAAAATCCTTAAAAAATGTTTCACTCTGCACTATGTGTATTGATTTTGCTTGAGTCCACTGTCTTTTTCATGTATTTCTTGGGTACATCCCATTCACTATGGCTTGCATGGAGTTGATAAGGAAATGAGTGAATTATTACTGTTAATTTCATTTCTTTGAGATACTCCATGTCAGTCCAATATTTCCATCGGTATTGTCTGTTTATAATTTTCAGGAACAGCTTGGGACGTTTCTCAAAGACACCAGGGGAAGGAGGAGTCGCACTGTATATTTTTCTGGGAGTGTTTCCTTTTCCTGTCTTTTCTCAACTGACTAAGAAGGTAACCCATTTGTTGTGGATGCCATGGAGTTTCTCTAGGAAATTATATTAGGATGCAGGGAGAGTTCCAGAGGCTCCGTTGACAGACACTCCATTTATTTAGATCAGTAATAGATCCAATGCAATCTTCCTCTAATAGCATACATGCCAAGATCTCTCCCCTGGGGGAGAAGTCATGTGACATGGAGGAGGGGGGGGGGGGGCGTGGTGACATTGTCACGTCACCATAGGCCTGCCCCCACTATACAGAGCTGAAATTCACGGCATTGAATGAAGGGGGCGTAGCCTAATGACTCAATTAAGCCCCACTCCCTCCATTCAATGCCGTGAATTTCGGCAAATGCGGGAGCTTTGCCTACTCTTCCGGGAATCCGTGAGGACTCCCCGAAATTCGGGAGCCTCTCTGGAATTCCGGGAGAGTAGGCAAGTATGTTTAATAGTAAATAATGACCAGCTACTAGAATGTGTCTATTTGTGCTACCTTGCACTGGAAGACTAATTATGGTCTCTCATATATCTACCAACCATGCCTAATGCATACCTCCCAACTGTCCAGATTTTAGTGGGACAGTCCCGAAATTAGGTCTCTGTCCCTCATTCCCATTCGGGTACGCGTTTTTCCTGCAGGTGGAAATGTTGGGGGAAGGGAGATTGCTAATGGGGAGCCTAGTGCCAGCTCTCTGGGGCAGCTATTGCCTGGTCACTCTTTCTTTAAGCTTTATAACTAGTCCAGACATATATGGTTTAATATTCAATATACTTCCAGTTCCTTCATGGCAGGCTAGCCAGTCATTTCTAAGTATTTATGTCCCTATAACAGTATAGCATTAATGAAAAGGAAGAAGTAGCAAGTATTTAGTTTGACCTTCAAAAAAAAAATGATCAAACACTGAAAATATAAATTTATAAAGATTAGTCCCCAGCATACTCAAGTGTCCCATAATATAGGAATAATGTAGGAGAGCTTCACATAGTAATCAATCATTTACAGTGCGTACATTACACGTTTGGAATATTTACTATGAGAGATATGTTTTGCAGATATAACAGACGGCATCAAGCAAATGCTTAAATAATGGCATTCCTGGAAGTGAACACTTCTGCAATGCTTAATTTAAACTCTAGGGAGTAAAAATCTCTCCAAACCATGTCACTGTGTAAGTAGTGCTGTCTCTATGGAGCTTAATGTAGAGTAAAGACAAAGACCGTTACTTTACGCTGCCCTAAAAAGACTGGAACAACTCTCTGTAGGTGGGATATTGTTGTGTCTCTTGCCTGTGTCATGCCTAAATAACCTAGAGAGTAAAGTATTGCCTGGCCAAGTAGTATGAGTGGTGTTCTTAGAAGTGACATTTATTGCAATGTTTTTAATATTTATTTATATTATTTGGTGGGGAAGTACACTCTTAAATAAAAGTGCAGAGATCAATGCAAAAATACTTTTGCAAGCACATGCACGCCGTGTATAGCAACAACATTTCTAGGACTAAGGTAACCAATGTGGTTAAATAATAATATATTGGAAGTAATAAAGACAAAGAGAGCACTTGCATTGTTAAGCCTAGGAGTGACTGTAAACTAAGCTGATTATGAAAATACATGGAATATAGCGCAATTTTTGTGCTCCGGGAGATTCCAGAGGGGGTGTGTGGTGGGAAGACGGAATGGGGCGGGATGCAGCCAATCGCATCATTTTGGCCCCACACCCCCGCAGAAAAATCTTCATTTTGTAGCGGGGGATGGGGACAAAATGGCATGATTCACAGCGAATCGTGTCATTGAGACTCCTATCCTGACCACTTCACCAGGAAGTGGACAGGATGTGGGGGAATTGCCTGCTCTCCCGGAAAACCTACCTGGAATTTGGGAGTCTCCTGGACATTCCGGGAGAGTGGGAAAGTATGGAATATAGGAAAATACACTACATCGCCAAATAAATGTGGACATCTCTTCTAATTGGTGTGTTTGGCCACTTCAGTCACATCCATTGCTAACCGGTGCATAAATCAAGCATATAGCCATGTGATCTTCATAGTTAGCCAGTAGCAGTAGAATGGGTCATACTGAAGAGCTCAGGGACTTTCAATATGACGCTGTCATAGGATGTCACATTTCTGCCCTGGTCACCTGTAAGTGCTGTTATTGTGAAGTGGAAGCATCTAGGAGCACCATCAGCTCAGCTGCAGTGCAGTAGGCCACACAAACTCTGGGCTGATTCTTATGGCTTTATTCTAAGCGTTAAACAGAAATGTGTTTTTTATATGGCTATATACCTTCAATGCCATTTGCATTTGTTTCTGCTTGAATTATGTAACCATGACTTGTATGCTGTGCTAAGCAAATCCTATATGTACATTTGTTTTATTACCTTGTATGGTCACAGTCCAGGGAGACACTGACCAGGCAACTTCTATATAAGAATAAAGTTTACAAGAACAGACAGCCTCACCCTGGGACCAGAGATTGAATTGATGGTGTCCATACAACTTCTCCCTAAAGAATTCAAGTGTTGAAATGACAGCGGGACTCCCTGGCTGTGATCACTGTTTGTATCTCCGAAGCTAAATATATCAATATTAATCACTTAATTGTTATTTGTTTTTATTGCTAGTAGTTTCTTCTAGTCACTAAATAAATCACTGATATCACCTAAATAAATGTTCCGCTGGGAACAGCCTGTGCAGTGAAGGGAAATCTTCATGCTACATTTAAGCATATACAACTTTGTGGCAACAGTTTGGGGAATGCCCTTTCCAGTTTCAGAATGACAATGCACAAAGCGAGGTCCATCAAAAAATGGTTTCCCAAGTTTGGTGTGAAAGAACTTGACTGGCCTGCACAGAGCACTGCAAAACAAAAATAGGAAGGCCAGCTCCATAATAACGCCCATGGTTTTGGAATGACATACTCAACAAGCACATATGGATATGATGTTTGGATGTGCACATTCTTTTGACCATGTAATGTATGTAAAAATCAGGTTAGCGAAGATTGAAGCTAAAATGGATTGCAAAAGACAGCAACTCTAGTTACATAATGGTTCAAGTACATAAATGGCAAGAAAAATAAAACTGGTGATGTAGGGAAAATAATTACAAGTATGGAAAGCTGAGCTTTTAAATATATTTTTTTTTCATCTGTATTCACAAAGGAGGAAATAACAGGAAGCAGGTTGTGTGGTATTGGCCAATGCACTCCATTAAATGGTATTTGCCTAACACAGAGATTGACAGATAACGCACCTGACCAACATCACATCCATTCATGTGTGCTAAAGGAACTACTGTAACTTCCGAGATTGCTGGACTAATATTTCTATTATTTATAGACTCTTATTTGAATTAAGGGGTCATTTGTCCATAAAAGCTGACCTTTTTCAATGATTCCCACGTAGAGTCTAATTGACAGCCAATTGTTAGTGCAATATCTTTCTTCTGTGCAAACTTGGAGCTTCCACAGCCATGGGGGTTGAATACTTATGCAATTACCATTTTTTTCAGTTTGTCTTTTTTGTAAAAAAAAACAACCCTATAAACAAAAAATGACTTTTGAGTTTGAGTATTTCCTTTAAGAGCCAATCTGTGTAAGTGTAATTTGTAAGACAGTCAGAACTGTTGACTTTATAAGGGGCGAGAATATATACAAGTGTGTATGTGTATATGTGTGTATATGTGTGTGTATATATATATATATATATATATATATATATATATATATATATATATATATATATATATAAAAATATTCTGCTTTAGACATCAGATTGTGCATTTTCGTGAGGGGTCTATCGACTGAAATGTCCAATTTTCCTCAGTTGTGTTCCCTCACACATCAGGCCTTAACTAGTAAGTAGTATCTCTGATTTTATTTCCTATTTTATTTTCTGAAACTCATTTTTCTGTAGTATATTGTATGTCTAGTTATTAATTTTTGTAATTAAGCCTTGGAAACATTTTTCAGATTAAATAAATTTGATCTAGTGTATTCTCCGTGGTTCTCTGTGAACTTACGAAGCCCAGGGCGGCTCATGCTACGTGTGACATGATTTAAGTGTGAAACATTAATAAGTGGTTTTGGTGAACGTAAGGACCACATAATAAATCCTTTCAGATGGCAGAAAAGGTGTATTCATTGCTAAGTGACTAAGGTGACGCCAGTCACGACCAACTCTTCAGATTGCTGTATCTGGGACAGACTGGGCGTTCGTGACATTCGGTTTTCGGAAATCTGAGCCCACCTGAACATCGCAGATCCGAGTACCAAGTTGAGCCTGCGGTAAAAAGACAACAGTTTTACTAACAAAGAACAATCTTGCTTGTAGAAGTAATGTAAGCAATGATGTCTAAATAGACGTGTATTACTCAAACCTTCCACTTTGCTGCTGTTTCATCAGTATTGCACAAAGTGTAATCTGTACTTTACATCAAAGGTACCTAGCTATATTTTCATTTTTGGGGGATTGGGGCCAATTCGAAGCTCAGTGATGACCTTGCTTTTTTGCTGTTAATGTCAATGGCACTTTTTAGTGCTGTTATGATTCCTAGCAAATTCAGGAAGCAGCAACAGAAGTATAAAACCAAATGTTTTTATTTAGGCAAAATATGTGAACAAGGATTCAGTTCGTGGAATATGCAGATTACAGGTAGCAGAATAAACAGGTAAAATCCAATACACAATCATGAACAGGTGTGATGAATGGCAGGAATAGTCCACAGAAGCAACAGGTTCCAAGCAATGACAAATACAATTTAAATGCAGGAAAAAGTATATTGAATTACCCAATTGCCAGGAGGCACAAGGCTCCAAACTAAGGAGGCAGGAATCAGGATTCCAGATTGCCAGAGGCACGAGGCAGTCCAGAGAAGCAGACAGACTAGCTGAGTCTAGTGACCAGGCAGAGGTCAGGGTCACAAGTGAACAATCATAATCCGGTAATCAGGCAGAGATCAGCGCAACAGGTAAACAAGCAGGGTTTGGTAATCAGGCAGTGGGTCACAACAGGAGATCAGACAGCAGGAAAGCAAAACTGGAACAGGGTATAAACAGGAGACAAGCAGCAGCCAGGTATAAACAATGAACTGCACAGAACACAGATTGAGGCATGTATATGAAGCCGTGAGACATTTGCTGGTACTAATCCGATAAAGAGATTAACTCTTACAGTCAAGGTGTAAAGTTCAGGGGCAGAACAGCAGCACCTCTGGTAGAATTGATGTACTGCTGCCACATACAAAGTATAGGCAGAGTCGTAACGAGTGCATTGTCTGGAACAAGATCATGGATCTGGAACATGTCAGCGTGATCACAGCCAATTTTTTGACACCTGGTGAATTTAACCTTCTGAAGTTTGTTTTCAATCATCCCTTTGATTGCTTGTCTCTCGTATGTGTGACCACATACTTTGTTTTTCACTGGGTTCACCATCTCCAACTGTGTTTTGGGACAAGTGAAATTCGCAGTGCTCTGAGTGACGGTGATCTCCTCGTCTTCATCTTCCAAAGCTTCATCTGCAGGGGCCGGTGACACACCCATTTGGTTTCTCAGGTTTCTTAGCTGCTCTTTAAACCAGTGGCGGATCCAGGGGGGGAACGATCGGGGCATTGCCCCCCCCCTAGCAGCAAAAAGCTAGGTCCCAGCCGCCGAGCAAAACGGGAGGGGTGGGGCTAAATGTGGGCCAGCCAATCAGAGTGGTCCCAGCCGGCGCTCAAACCGGGAGAGGGCGGGGCCAATCGCGGGCGAAAGGCGGGGTTTAACGTGGGCCAGCCAATCAGAGTAAAGAAGGGTCGTGATTATGCAAAATCGCCCCCCTAAACATAAAGTCTAGGTCCGCCCCTGCTTTAAACTGGACATATTTATCATCCTGCCTCAGGGCCTCCTCTGTATTATTCTTCTGAAGCGTAGTGTATCTCTTGTGTACAAGCTCTCTTAAATCCGGGATCTCAACCAGGGGGTCACGTTTTAACTTAAGTACAGTCTCCTCAACTGCATCTATATATTGGTTTAAATTTCTGTTCAATGCAGTGTAATCCAACATGACAGATTCCATGCTGCCCACATGTTCCATGTCAGTCTGTCTGAAGCAGATCTAATGCCACTCCAGTTGTAATATTCATTCCTGTGTCTACAAAAGATTGGCAGTTCTTCAGGGATGATAGGGAGGTATCCACAGAGAGAAGGAGATTAAAGATGCAGCACAAGCAGACATAGTTTAATAATGTAGAGTTCATTGACAGCACTGTTGGGCTTAAGGCAGCTAAGCTATTAATAGCTTGTTTTCTGGGGGCCCAAACAAACCAGGCACTTCAGCCACAAAAGTGGCACTGCTTGTCGTTGCAGTGCTTGGTTTGTTAAAATGTACATGTCCTTTTCAGTATCTTACATATTCCAAGGACAATTTCATCTTGCACCACTTTTCTTTTCTGCCACTGCTGTGTGGCAATGTTTCCTGGATGTGCTATGAACTACCGTGTGTTTGTTTCGTTGCTCTGTCACTTGGCATCCAGCCAGGTCGCTGCAGTCTTTGTCCAAAAGTGTATGAAAATAATATTGTGGCCTTTGAGGTGGTCAAAATTGACTGGAAATGACTGGAAATTATTGTTACTGAGGCTACTAATAATGTAGCAAAAAAAAGAGCAAAATTATGCGATATTGGTATATTTCAATTATTTTTCTAAAAAAAACTGATCCAAAACCAAAACCAAAGCACACGAGGGTGGTTTTGCCAAAACCAAAACACGAACTTAATCCAGATCCAAAACCAAAACACGGGGGTTAGTGAACATTTCTAATACATGCACACATACACACACACACACGGATATATTTACTAAATTGCGGGTTTGAAAAAGTGGAGATGTTGCCTATAGCAACCAATCAGATTTTAGCTTTCATTTATTTAGTGCATTCTACAAAATGACAGCTGTAATCTGATTGGTTGCTATAGGTAACGTCTCCACTTTTTCAAACCCGCAGTTTAGTAAATCTAGTCCACAGTATATATAGTAAACTATACAGTGGTTCATTTTTATCAATTCCCCCTTGTTTTATTAGAAGTTGATTGTATTAAGTTATTTACTTGCTGTGTTATAGTTACCAGAAAATGCATTTTTAAAAATAATGACTTGTCTAATGGACTCTGTGTCTTAAATAATAAAAAGGATCTATGGAAATTACCCTGTTCCTTCATGTTAACAATCTTACAGTGACGGTGATCATTTTTCTTTGGAAACTACTAAGATGCCTGTATCATCCATTTAATTTGCATTGACTGTAATTGGCATTTGGAAAAGAATTACATCAAAGAAGAGGTAGGCGATCCATCCTCTATATAACGATTAATAAAATATATTTTTTTTCTAGGACAAATGGCTAATATTACATTTTATATTAACCATTGAATCAGAAATGATAATACATAAGGAACGGGGTAGTACAAAATTAAAATCCTCTTGTAACTCCTTCCCCTCAGGTACGTTTAATTATAGACATATGGAATTCTGTCAAGGTAAATAAGCATCAAAGAGTTAATGTAATGCAGAATGGAGTCTGTGATTTATTGGACTTAAAGGCTCATATTCCGCTTCTATCAATATGTCTCTCATGAAGTGTCTAAGCAAAGACATTTACCGTCTGAGTGCTTTATAATTGTGACTTTTATTAAGTCTTAGCTTTTTCTATAATGTACTGTACATTATTCTACCTTACTACATCCCCACCATGGTCGAGTTAAGTTTATACTTAATGATTTCTGAGTAAAAAAAAATGTATATGTTTAGAAATGAAAAGTAATTGTCACCAAAAATTGGAAGCAGGTCAGGCATCTCTTCTTTACGTAATTGATCTATAGGCATAAATATTGGCAAAATGTCTTGCATGAAATAGATGGTATATGGGAGGATTGAGGCAGGATTTGGGCAGCTCATGGCATGATTTGGGAGTGGGCTAAATTGTTCAGTGTTGGATGGGCATAAGGGGCCCAGCGGGTAAGCAGGGACTCACAAAATAGCATGCCATTGGAGGGTGGGGCACCACTTGTAGATGCATGGTCAACCAGCGGTTGAACGCTTGGCTAGTCCACTCTCCAACCACTTACCTCCCCCATAATAAAATCCTTGAGTGCCACACACACCAGCAGGACCGTAACTAGGGCTGTGCAATAGGGGCGACCACCCAGGGCGCAACGCTGAAGGGGGGCGCAGTTTGGGAATGTTTTAGGTTCATTTGGTTAAAATTGAGGGCTAGGGGGGTGGCATTCTAAGTTACGGCTCTGCACAACAGAGTTTGATCGGCTGTCTAGTTCAAAAGCATTAGGGTCCCTCAGGTGGTTGGGCCCACTAAGGTTTTCCCCAGACATGGGCATAGATGTCAATGTTTCTAGTACACATTGCTGGTCATTTGACCTATATTTACATGTCACATTCAATGCAGTTTAGATGTATATAGGGTGCTGGAGTCTACATAATAACATGACTACTGTGCTAGACATGTTTTAAGAACATTCTAGCACATTTTAACATTCTAGCAGATTGTAATTTATACAGTTACATCATGAACAGAAACTGTGGTTTATAGCTGAAGATACTGAGGTTTGACATTTATGGCTAAATGGTTCCACTATTCCACTTCTTGTAGTTATTGTTTTCTAACTTATCAAATTGAGTTGCACTTAAACTCCTCTGACATTGGACCCCCAGAAACCTATGCGTACACATATTTAATTTTAATTCTAGGACCATTAATGTGTATTTTAACATTCCTCAACAGTTGATGATGATATAACCTAGTATTATGAAAATGTGAAAGTTTAGAGATAATTAATGCTTAATAGATCTAGCTGTAGGTCTTGGGTTGAAATTTTGGGGACTCCATGACCAATTGGACCGTGGGCATAGCAATGTCACGATGGGGCATGGTCACGAGATGATGGGGGCGTGGCCACTTCCCAAGAGGGCTGCCTAGTGCTGTAAAGTGTTAGGCTGTCTATTATCACATCTCTGTCCCCTAAACATTCCCAACCACAGGACAAACATGTCCCTGGGCGGGACAGTGGGACAGAGCCCTAAATTTGTGACTGTCCTGCTGAAATCATCACAGTTGGGAGGTATTTGTATTCCATGTACATGCTGAACAGGATAGGGCTGAGTGACATAATGGCAAGGGGACCCCCAGCTGCAGGTTTCCTTGTTACAGTGTCACCAGCCTTGCCTGACGCAACCCAGTGTTGGTAACGGCTGTTTCGGACGGACCCAACATTCTTCGTCCCCCCCGGATTTGCCACTATCAGGCCAAGCTAAGAGTGCTGGTTACACGTTTTTAGGGCTGATTTTATTATTGATTTTTTTATGGTACTACATTAAAACACAAGACATCATCATCATCAAGACGCATCTTCAGATCTGTGCGAAATGCGTAACTGCATGTTTTTGTGTGAACGCATTTTGCGGATGCATTTTGGATGCTACTGCATTCACTCTCTGCATTAGCCCCACAGACTGTGATCTGTCACATATCAGGCTATAATTAATTTACAACTAATCTAATGTCTGCTTTCAGTCTTTTAACCTTCATGGCACACTCCTTAACATTTCACTTAATTGTTAAATAAGCCCCATTGTGCTTTACCCACAGCTAATCTGCATTACTAACACATGCATATGGAAATCATCCACCCCTATAGAGAACTGATTGTTTACTCACATGAGCAACAGACAAAGCACATGAAGAGTCATGACAGGTGAGGGGGGGCGGGGACATAACTCTTGCTGGGTCCATTATCCACCGGGTCTGTATACATCTTTAAGATGACTCAAACAGCAACATGCGAACCAAATTATTCCTGATTAATATGCCAATCAGATCTTTGGGACAATAACAAATTCACAGCGGTTTGCTTTTGTCACGTTCAATTTGTAATGCAATGTGAACAAATTCTGCAAAATCCTTTTCGTAATGAGCCTTCACACTAAAGATCCAGATGAGTTCCAAGTTATGACTGACCATTGGAGGTGTCCAGCCTACTCATTTCCATGCATTACAATAACAATATTGAAAATATCATTTTCCTCTATCTTGTATCACATAAATGATCCACCAACCTTCATGTTGGAAATTATTATGCATGAAAGGTATTTACAACGTCTAATATTTGAATTTAGAGTAAGCAACTAAACCCTATAACTAGATATTTTTGGGAAGACTTACACACTCCAGTCCAAAACTATGGTGTCCCTATAAGTTGTTTTTTTTAAGTTGGAAAGTTGTATAGCTCTGACATAGAGAAAGAACAAATTCCATTTGTGATAGACAAAATCAGAATCTATAAACATAACCTATGTAAAATGAAGGTCTGTACTAATTATTGACATCTACAAATGAAAATGCTGTGACAAGGACAGGGCGACTCTTGCTGCATGTCAGGCTACACAGAACCATCATACATAAATGTATGATGATGATGATGATGATACATAGGTGTCACACTAAACCGTCTTATGAAGTGTCTCTACCTACTCACATAAAAAGCTGCCACTCTCAGTTACTAAATCTTTTAATAGTCACCATTCAATTTGCACTGACCCTGAAGGTGAATCATAAAAAAGGGATTTGGGCATCATTCCTCAGGTTGAATCACTTAGAGATGAACTGACAGTGTCTCCACTGAGCAGAGTTCATTAACTATGGGCTGGGGGGGATAAGCAGTTCAGCGCTGGCCAGTTTCACCAGCCTGAACTATATTTCATATCCAAGCACTGTAGCGTGGCAGCTGAGAGCAGTGAGTGATGGAGTGAAGGCTCGGAGATCGAACAGCCATCTAAATCTTGTTTTTGGTGAGAGACAAGTAAGGAAAAAGTGGAGAAAGAAATAGAGAGGGGGGAGAGGAGATACACACAGGTGGAGAAGGGAACAATAGCCTCTTTCTTTTATGAATAACTGGTGTTTTTTCAGGTATGTTTGAATAGGGTCGTTTCAGATGAGGGTGCTGATCTTGAAGGTGGTAGTGATCTGTCCAATTGTGTAACACCAGAAGATAGCTACTGTGGCATGGGAACAGCAGTTGACAAAGGTTGTTATTTGCAAGGTCCCGAGGACTAACAAGAGGATTACAGGTCATAGATCCCTTCACCTGTGTTCTGTCACATGGTTGTCCAACCCACAACCCCATCTCTGAAATTATGAGTGTTTCCTGGAGTTCACTTAGCTACTACATTCCTGATTGTTGTTTGGTAGTGACCAAGCTGTGCCCCTGGCTAACCTAATTTACCTGGCCTATTTCTTGATTGTGACAATATTGGACTGGCCCACCAGGGAATTAGTGAATCTGTGACTCCAACAGTAGTTGGACCTATTGGTTTCCTGGTTCTACTGTTCACTCTTCTTTTTAATTACACATACTGACATGCTTTTAATAAGCCACTATGTGTGTATAAAGGAACCACCGCTGGTCCCTGGTCTAATGCAGGAATTGACCGACTTCTTCCATTTGGCTCATTAAGTCGTTCAGATTTTACAGAGATATTGGTGAGTTAGAGGTTTGCAGCAGACATTAGCCAATAAATAATTTGTGACAGTGGCGTAACTACCCCCGCGGCAGCCTGCACAGCATGATGGTGACGTGGGTTCCACTGAGATTGCGCTGTAGTCTGGTCCGTTTGGTAAAATTGCAGAGAGTACTCACAACTTCTTTGTAGTGAAGTCTGCTTTAGCTGTCCATTAATAGTGAAGGCAAAACTGGAAGCTGAGGAAAGTCACCATGCTGTTCCTAGCACCAAGAGCCACTTATACTACAACTCTTCCCTGAGTAACATATCTCTTTTTTTGTAAGGATTAAAAAAACTTTTGCTTGAAATGCTTGTGCACGATGTAGTGACTTATGTCATTTTACATTTTCACAATTCTTTGGTGCTCCCTTAGTACTGGGAATTGTGGCTGTCCATGTACTGAGGTACTGCTGGACAGGGAACTTGGACTATACAATTTACTTAAGCACCCTTTCACTTTAGTATATACAAACACTAGTACAGCGTGTATATAGCAAATTATTACAGATTCAACATTAGTTCTATTTATCAAACAGATTATTTGGGCCTGATTCATGAAGGAAAGTACTCATATTTTTTTTTGCTTAAGTTTTCTCCTGGACAAAACCATGTGTACAATGCAAGGGGTGCAAATTTTTTTATTTTATTTTGCACATGAGTTAAATACTGGCTTCTTTTTCCTAGATCAACTTGAAATTTCTGTGTACAAATAAGCTATCAAGTATTTGTGTGATAGATGAAAAACAGCCAGTATTTTCCTTATGTGCAAAAGAATAAACTAATTTGCACCCCTTGCACTGCAACATGATTTTGTCCAGAAAACTTGAGTAAGAAATGTACTAATTATTTTGATTAAATTTCCTTAATGAATCAGACCCCTTGTCTTTATTGGCCACATTAACCCTAGAAAACTCCACATGGATGGTGGAGTTTTCCTGTAACCACAATGTTAACTACTTTTCTCATCCAACCGATCCAGTAACTTGTTGGGGCCCGCAGTGATTAAACTGCATAACCTGGATGTGTTTCACTCTCCTAACCATAACCTCCTAAGACATGTACCACTTAACTTATCTAAAGAATAACGACACTGAGACTTATGAAAGTGGCTACAGAAGATCATAGTTTATTAATTAATTAAATGAATAAGTGGCAGTGAAAGTGAACTGTGAGGGAGCTAAATCAAACTGATATTTGTAACCAAGTGTGAACGGCCTACTCCTCTTAACAGAACAAATCCTTAACTGCCTGGCCAGTGCGAAATCTGACGTCAGTGATTACACCCCCTCCCAACTACACAATGGTGCGCCCTCAGAAGCTGGCCAAGGGATCCTCACCCAAAAGGTCCATGAGTCATGTTGCTCGAAGGGTGTAGCACCTGCGGTCAATCAGCGATAACGCCCTAACGATCAGCCGCTGCCCACAGTGACTTCCTACCAACTGCGTCTGCTCTGTGGCGTGGGGAAAAACCAGGTTAAAACACGCATGGCACGAGAGCAGGGTGGTCCATAAAGGGCATGGGTGGGTGGGATCTTGAGCAGTGAATGAGAAAGGACATGGGACATGCTAGGACTTATATAGACAGGTCTCCAGGCACTCCCCTTTGTTTCCTCATTGGTCAACCTGGGATGTGGCATTTTTAACTCCTTGCAGGTAAGGTTGACTTCACTTACTACCACATGTATGCAGGGCCGGATTAAGGGAATGGAGGCCCCTGGGCTAAGGGGGCCTCCATTCTCCCGTGAGGCCCCCCCCCGTGATCGGAGCTGCCCGCGCCTTCCCCCGTGATCGGAGCTGCCCACCCCCCCCCCCCCCCAGGCACTTACCTCCTTCTCCGGCGCGCTGTACTCTCTTTACTGAGGAGATCTCGTGAGAGTGAGACTCACGAGATCTCCTCAGTAAAGAGACTACAGCGCGCCGGGGAAGGACCGCAGTGAAAGTGCTCAGCAGCACTGATTGCACCGATCAATACTGCTGCTGAGCCTTTTCAAGGGCCCCCTGGATGCCATAGACCCCTGGGCTGTAGCCCAGTTAGCCCTATGGTTAATCCGGCCCTGCATGTATGTGTTTAAGTGCTTTCGTCCATATGGGACTCTCTTGTCAAAATTGTTACTGAACATGGAGTGTTCACACTTTTTTAAATAGCTATATCATACTTGCCAACATTGTAGATGTGGCTTCCGGGAGCTGCCAGGGGGAGGTGGGCATGCAGGGGGCGGGGCTCCAAAAATTGCGTCATTTTGGCAATTCCGGGGGAATCGTGGCGTTTGAACCGAATTCTGCCCACTTCACTAGGAAGTGGGCAGATCAGGGAGGTTGCCACACTCTTCCGGACATTCTGGAAGAGTTGGCAGGTATGAGCTATATTACATTTCCTAAATGTTAATCATTTATTTTTATTCTTTTTCATTTTAACATGTTACACAGCAAATCATGTTCATGTTAAGCATAGCACGTGGCAATGGTAACATGCTGCATATTGTATGGCAGAATACACATCAGATATGTTAGATGCATAAATAATCAGGAAGGGCCTCCTCCTACAGTCACTGTATGGAGCACTGCTAAACAATTTAATGAAGAGTGGAAGTGTAATTTAGTTTATTTTAGGCATATAGTTTATAACAGATTAAATACCTGTATATCAATTGCAATAGGCAGATACATATAACTATATGAACACAAGATAGATAAAGGATGGTATTACTATTATAAATAAATGTTTAGTAGTGTATGTTTAGTAACAATTGAATTGACTGCTTGCAGTAGTACAGTAGGCTTAGCTAAATTATATATGTTGATTTTATAATGGTGTCTGTACAAATATTTTTATTAAACCAAACACATATTTAATCCGTAACTTGGATATTGAGAAAAAGAAGATGTGTGTGTATATATACCCTTAGTGGTAATAATTATACATATTTAGGATTACTGTTAGCACTCAGGTGCGGATTGGCCCCTAAACTGGAATCTTCCCAGTAGGCCAGTGCCCTAATGAGGCCGCCTGATGTGTCTTTATTTTTTTCAGTGTTATTTTCTTTTCACTTGGCGGTGGTGGGGGGTTACCTCCTCTGCTGACTGAACCATCAGGGCCAGCACGGCGCATGTGTGGAAGCACAGCATCGCCAGTGTCCTCAATCATACTGGGTACTGCTTCAGTCCCTTCCTTTTTTTAGGGGCAGTGCAGCCTAGTGCTATAGTGCACAGCCCCTACCTCCTCTCTGGTGGCCCCTCCCTTAAACATGCCACAGTGGGACCACCATTCCTCCACACTTTGGCTGCACAGTGTGTCAGCAACAAGGAGAAGGATCGGACCAGTAACAGGTAAATGAGGGTGGATGGAGGAATAGGAACTGGAAAGTGGGATTATGAGAAGGAATAGGAGCCGGTGAGTGGTAGTGGAGGGAGAAATAGGAACAAGTGAGTGGGAGTGGAAGGAGGAATGGGAACAGGTGAGTTGGAGTGGAGGGATGAATTATCATCATCACCATTTATTTATATATCGCCATTAAGTCCTTGCGTCAGTGGGGCTTACAATCTAAATTCCCTAACACACACACTAGGGTCAATTTGTTAGCAGCCAATTAACCTACCAGTACGTTTTTGGAGGTAGGAATAGGAACAGGTGAATGGGTGTGGAGGGAGGAATGGGAACAGTTGAATGGGGGTAGAGGGAGGTAATTAAGGGGTTAATGAATATGAATGATGTGGGGGTTAATAATGGGGAGAAGGAAGTTAATTATAAAGGAGTTCATGATTGTAAAGGGGTCAATGTTGAATGGGGTTCTGATGACACTGAAGGAGTTAATGATTTGGAGGAGTGGTTAATAAATGATGAAGGGTATGATATTGGATGCACCTGTCTTGCATGACGCCCCCCCCCCTACCCACCTTGATTGCCCCACTTGCCATGTTTCGCCGGCCCTGCCTCGGAAGGAAAATACTGTACCTCAGTTAATGAATAGTCCATAGTGTAATGCTTTAATCATCTCTTGACTAGCAAAAAAAAGTTCTACAGAATATCCTGTTTTCAATATTACTTTGATGCTTTAAATCTTTAGTGGCCACAATAACTATGTAGGACAACATGAATGATTTCTTAAGATGACCATAGACTGACATATCTGTCAGATATGGTCATACATGTAGAGGTCAGGACATGTACAAGTCCTGAGGCACTCGGGCTAAACTTCTTAATCTGAAGGA
This sequence comes from Mixophyes fleayi, assembly GCF_038048845.1. Lineage (NCBI taxonomy): Eukaryota > Metazoa > Chordata > Amphibia > Anura > Limnodynastidae > Mixophyes > Mixophyes fleayi. The sequence goes on along the minus strand of NC_134407.1, from coordinate 196,472,392 downwards.
GTTGCGTTGGCGGTGTTTGGACAAAGGCTGCATTCATGTTCGGATGTGGCGATCATCTGACTATACCTATCATCCATCCCATCTGAGCAATCAGATGAATCGGGATTATTGGTCTTTTGTGCCCATTCACATTGAGTTTGTGGACAATTAAGTCCAAAATAGCTTTGTTGGTCAATGCCAATCGCAACTTCTATGGACAACTTTACATTTGTGACAACCGCACAAAAATATCTCAGATGAATATTTGCCTGATACCAGTGCAATTCGTGGTCCAAGGCGTCCCCTTTTTGGCCATGTGCCAAAGGACAAAGACTATCTTTGTTCTGCCAAACCCAGTCGTTGTCAGAGGTGTAGTTCAGGCAACTGTTGGTTGTTAGGCAACTAATGGTGCTCCATAGTTACCTATCAGTTACTTAAGTAACGTACAGGTGTCAAGGCTCTGTTGGTGGGATGTCAGCTCTCATTTGCTTGCTCATGTACCCATCCAATCAGAAGCCACCATCGTGCAACATAGTGTCTTCCGGTTAGCCTCATTAGAGGATCCATGGAGAATACATTCTTTAGGTCTGCACCTCAATGCTACACCGTGAAAGAGAGACGTCCTAGTTCTGCTTTTCTGACAGGAGAAGGGGTTTTTGCAAAGAAAAAAAAACCCCTGCAGAGGTATTTAATCACCAGTGCCACAAACTGATAAAATGATTTCTTTATAGCGTACATAACAGGATTTGTTCTGGCATCACACAAAAAGAGCACCAATTAGTTACTGTAATTAAGTATTACTTTATAACTTCACTTCATTAGTTTATTTCTCCCAGCACAGGAACCAGACATCTGTTCAATTTCTACTTTCACTAGATCACTTGCTGACCCTCACCTGCCGGCAGCAGAGCGCTGGGATATGAAATATAGAGCAGAATGGAAAGACTGGCTAAACCTAAGGAGCTGTTCAGCTAATGGAACCGCACTTTGCACACTATCAATTCCGTGTGTGAGGAATGATCATTAAATCATTATTATTCACCCTCGGGGTCAATGTCAATCACTTGATGGCTATGAAAGATTCAGTAGCTGATGTGATATTAAAATATGAATTGTGTGAGCATGTTATGTATTAAATGGATGAGCTCCTTATACATGGGACATTTTATTAGGTAGATGGCCAGAGCCATTGAAAGGTGATGTAGTGTTACATTTACAGATTATAGAATCCCACTGCGTATGGGGAAAAGGCTCTTTCATAATGTCATCGTGGAGGAAGCAATGTGTTTACATAATCACACACATATACAATCCCACTCCTGCTAGTTAGCTTATAGCAGAATGTCTCCATTTCTCAAGTACCCCTTCTAGGTGATGTTTTGAAGATTTCCCACTCTCGTGAGCTATTACTGATCCAGTCAAATAGATCACTTCACCTGTCTACTATTTTCTAGCTTGCTCACAGCATTATGTGTGCCCCATACATTGGTGAAATCTTTAACTGTTTCTGACACATCTGCTGGTAGTCTTATCTAATAACTTTATAATAGTGATACACAGATATTAAAAAAAAACATATCCTACACCAACTCCAGCCTCCATACTTGGCCTGCACCCGAAATGACCCATAGTGGGCAGCACGGTGGCTAAGTGGTTAGCACTTCTGCCTCACAGCACTGGGGTCATGAGTTTGATTCCTGACCACAGCCTTATCTGTGTGGAGTTTGTATGTCCCCCCTGTGCTTGTCTGGGTTTCCTCAAAAACATACTAGTAGGTTAATTGGCTTGTATTAAATTGACCTTAGTCTCTCTGTGTGTATGTGTGTGTTGGGAATTTAGACTGTAAGCCCCAATGGGGCAGGGACTGATGTGAGCGAGTTCTCTGTACAGCGCTGCGGAATTAGTGGCGCTATATAAATACCTGATGATAATGATACAGGTATCCCCTGCATAACTACTCTCCTTAGCGTTATAGCATATTTTACAGCTAGTTGCAGAACAAGTTGAGAGGTGAGACCCTTGCAGCTGCGAATTCCCAACCATGGCCTTATCTGTGTGGGGTTTGTATGTTCTCCCCGTGTTTGCGTGGGTTTCCTCCAGGTGCTCCAGTTTCCTCCCACACTCCCAAAACATACTAGTAGATTAATTGGCTGTTAACAAATTGACGTGTGTGTGTGTTTGTGATTTAGACTGTAAGCCCCAATGGAGCAGGGACTGATGTGAGTGAGTTCTCTGTACAGCGCTGCGGAATTAGTGGCGCTATATAAATAAATGGTGATGATAATAGTTCTCTTTATACTTTTAAATCTGCACCCGATTTAAACCCACTGGGGATGTCACCAGATCCCTAATACATCAGAGAGAAGCTGGTTTACAGCCTCTAACTTCTGTCCATGACTTGCCTGGTCCTACTGTTTTTGAGGATTCCTTATCTAAATCTCTTTGATCTGTGGATGAACCAGCATATCCTGCGGGTACTGGATAAATTTGCTACTCTTACTAGTCTGTTACCCTATCGGTATACACACATCCATGCAATTTTTGTGGTTAATATGCTGCTATTTTAAATATTTCTGGCAAGAGACTGAAAATTGCAACTAGTGTAAGAGAAATACACGAGAAGTGGTACAGTGTAGCTGATAATTGTTAAACAAAGACATTGTCAGGTAATAGTTTCAAGTTGACGTCTTTAGAGCAACTAGGCTGTTTCTGCGTACATGGGACAGATGGCAACCATGATCCTGTGGCTTGTCAATGGTCATTGAACTGTAACTAGCAGACTCTCTCCTTTGTGCCACCTAAGCTTGCATTACATGTGTTCAAAATGTAAATATATGTCAGTGTCTCCCGCTAGCAGAGGGGCTTCCCTCAAACACACATACAAGGTTTTCTCAGTCTAAAACATAGCAGAGAGGGTTTCTCAAGCTGTCAGTCTGTCAGGTAGAAGCGAAAATGGCTCTGTCTGCCAGGAATAGACCCGCAGAAGAGTGGTCCTTTAATCTGTCCGTGTGTTACAAAGACAGGGATTAGGCTAATTTAGTCTGGTAAGCATGTACGTGAGGAGGTAGCGTGTTTTGTCTCAGCCTGTCTGAGATGCACGTGTATATAATGCAATTGCAGAAGCAGCAGACAGTCTTGCAGAGTCTCCATATGGCCAGGTGCCGAATTCTGACAGATTAATATGAGGTGACCTTCCCAGTGATAAAGAGAATAATACTGTAACAACAGGATGAGCACAGCCATCTATGCCTGCCACCAGCAATGACAATCTGTCTTCACTTCCTCTATCAAGGGAATTCTTGCTGCCAAATACGTATACAACAGCACCAAATTCTTCTGTAAAGTAAAACAATGTAAAGATTTGTAGACGGTGTATGTTTTGCGTTATATAAATTATACCTTAAATTGGAAATATCATCAACATATGAATATATATTTAAACCGCTAACATGTAAACATAAAATAAGAACTGAAGGCTGAACTAAGCTTGAAGGAAATTAAAATCTGAAGCCGTAGCTAGTGCTCTGGGATCAAAAGGTTAACTAAGGAGGAATAGGTCCATTTGATGTCACAGGAGAGGGCTAGGTATAGTCTATAACAGTGAGAACTAACCTGTGACACTCCAGGTGTTGTGAAATCACAAGTCCCAGCATTCTTTGCCAATATATAGCAGCTTATTGCTGGAAGGGTATGGTGGGACTTGTAGTTTCACAACACCTGGAGTGTCACAGGTTAGCCAACAGTGGTCTATAAAATTGATAGGCAGGGAATAAATAATTTTCTTGAGTTCGGTAATTTGCCCGCCGCCCACCCTCTGTGATTGGCTGAACTCAAGTGCCTGTTATGGATGGTCAGGCTGTTCTCTAGTGATGGTGTCCAGTTCCTGGTATATTGGCGTTGCTGGTGGAGCTCCTGGATGGTGAGTTACAGGAAAACACGACGGCCAGTGGTTGGGGTGCACATTACGGTAGTGGGCACACTGAACCTACCTCTCTTCGTTGAGTCGTCTATAGTCTCGATCCAAGTATCGTCCCTGAGGGTCGACTTGTGGTTGTGTTCCTTTTAGCCCAGAAGGGTTGCAGGTTCTGTAGTGCCTGGGACAGATGTAATTCAGTGATGGGAGGCCATATGCTGTCGAAGTGTATTCTTGTTGTAATGAGCAGGTCACCATTTACACAGTATATAGCTTGATAGAAAAGATCATGTTTCATATATGAAGTGAAGTGGACCTTTAAATAATAAGAAATAAAAAAATCACATGGAAAAGTAATGCTCCCAGCGGTTTTTACACTCATACACAACCCCAGTGATGGCAGCCGGGGTCACCAGGAGGGCAGCCGCAGGAGAGAGACCACAGCAGCATTAGGGAGATGTGATGTAGACAGCTAGTAGGTGAAGGTTAGCGTCACGCTGAAAGCGTCAGTACCAGAGAAAGGAGGATCGCTTGGCGTAAGCTGTGCTTCATCCCGATATGATTGGTGGAGGAGGAGAAGGACTTTGGTGAGATGTTGACTTATTTCATTGCAACCATTATTGTGCAGAAGGAAGAGAAGTGTAAATAATACGTATTTCTTGTTTGAGTTGTGATGGTTTGGTGCCCAACTTTTTGACTTTGTACTGCACTAGCACTTTACATCACCCGTGTCCACTCGGTGCTAAACACTCATGTGTTAAGGGGAACACTAGTCGCAAATGCCATAGCCAGGACACAGGAGGGTGCTAGAAATGGGGTGTTTTACACTCATACTTGTCCACTCTTCCAGAATGTCCAGGAGACCACCGATTTCCAGGTAGGTCTCCACAACTTCCGAGAGAGCAGGCCATTCACAAGCATCCTGCCTACTTCCTAGTGAAGTGGGCTTGATGGTGGGGAAGCCTCCAAGCTGCCATTGGCGGGGAATTGCATCATATTGGTCCCGCCACCACTGAGAAATGATGCAATTGCATCATTTCATAGTGAGAAAACAGGGTCAGAATGACAAAATTTCCCGCCCCCTCCTCCACAGGTGCACCTCCTCTCTGCTCGGGGATCTCCTGGGGGGGCAATTTTAAGAGTAGGCACTTATGGCCACACCACATCCTGACACCCCAAGTAAGTATATATACTGTTGGGTTCACAGCTAGAATGCTTTGATATAGGGAGGCGTTTATATGAAATTTTATAGCAATGCTGTGCATATAGTTTGTTTTTCAAACTTAGTACAATATGCATGGTAATAATTATATGAGGAGCAAATGTTATTCCTTTCTACATCCCTTTCCATGTATATAAGGGCTACTACACAGGTGACTCCTTCCAACAATTGCCCATTTTGCAGTAGCTGGTTTTCTATGGGGTGATCTACACAGGCAATTTTAATCACCATGTTCTGCGACTATCTCCTTCAGTCGCACAATGCCAACTTCAAATGATCACGTGAGCTAACAGCGATTAATTGCGTCCATTGACTATAATAGATGAGCTTTTAATTGCTCTTTCATGGAATTTTTTAAGGTATTCAAGGCAGGAAATGCAACGCTGACCCGTGTGATGAGATATTAAAGAGATTAATTGTATGAGATTAATCTCACAAAATAGAATAAAGTAGTCATTAATCTTGTGAGCTTTAATCGCAGGGACTAAAAAATTTAGTTTTATCACTTACCAGGGGCAAAATATATCAAGCTGTAGAGATTTTTCTTGGGTGAGTTTGAACCCGCCGATGTATAAAAGTGCGAGTTTATAGTAAATCGCCAGTAAAGTGGTGTGAAAATCGCCAGAGTCAACACGCTGCTTTGGATAGGTGAGATTAGCAAACACATCAGCTTTCCACTGCTGGCCAATGTTAACGTAACTGGAGGCACAATACAAGAGTAATCAGGATTCCTTGTTTAGAGGGGCAAAAACTATTATTAATTATCTTATGGGGCAAATTATTTTATGAATAACTGTAAGGGAATTTTTTTTTTTTAATCATTATATTATTGTGGCACACTATTTAATTACTGGTGGGTCAATAAAAATTTTCTTCTGGTGCGGCAAAACGTAATATTTCCAGACGGGGACACCATTTAAAGTACATACTTGTGTGAGCATTCACATGGGCACAAGTGCATGCTGCAACTTGTAGTGCCACAACATTGTTAAGCATTAAAGCCAATATGGATAGATATGGAACCATCTGGTTCCATATTCTTCCATAGGACAATCCCCATCATCCTCCACATACCGCTATGTAGCTAGTACAGTGTTTTGTGGGGGGGTTTGGGGAGAGGGAGGTAACTGTACTTCACCCTGAGCTCTATGATGTTGAGCCCTCATTTCACAATATGCTACATTTTCACTCCAGTTTTAGAGGAAGAAAAACATTTTCAGAACTGTTTAAACCGACTGCTAAATAATGTAAGATCCCTGAAGACATCTGATATAGAACAGTTTAAAATTGTGCTGGATGAATTTAATTTCTAATTCGTATAATTCATATAAATTAATTTCATAGCCGAGGCCAAGGGCAAAATACTCAGGGGAGAGGACGACCAATGTATCATGTACTAAACAAAACACCAGTTTGAAAGCCTTTGTCTGAATGTTAAACACCTTCCCTGAGGGAAGATATGTGGAACTGACAAGGTAGAGTCATTATAGACAAATATACATGGCGACGAATATATAACAACAAAGTACTGAGTGGAGAATTTGTTTGAATTTCCCAACTATAAAAGATTGTACAGAAATCTAGGGCCTGATTCATTAAGGATCTTAACTTAAGAAACTTCTTATTTCAGTATTCTGTTTTGCACATGAGTTAAATACTGACTGTTTTTTCATATAGTACACAAATATCAACTTTAAATTTCAGTGTCCAAATAAGCTATCAAGTATTTGTGTGCTACATGAAAAAACAGTCAGTATTTAACTTATGTGCAAAACAGAATACTAATTTGCACCCCTTGCATTGTAACATGGTCTTGTCTTGGAGACTGAAATAATAAGTTTCTTAAGTTAAGATCCTTAATGAATCAGGCCCCTAGATATTAATGTAAATATAAGGGTCAGGAAAGCAAACTAGTGTCATCATTATGGGGCTGCACTCGTACAGTTTGGCACCCTTACAGTTTTTACTAATAATGCACCATTTCTTCCAGAAAATTGTTAATGAAATTAAAAATTTATATTTTGGTATCCACATATGTATTTCTTTGGTTTGCAGTGAGATAAAACACAGAAAGCAGGAAATAAATAACTAAGTCATAGCTTATTACACTCTCAAATCCTTAAAAAGGCCGGACCAAATTAGTAGCACCTTTTAGAAATAGGTAAAAATAATTAGACTTTAAGCAAGTGATTCTCTTTCACAATGGAAGTGAATTCCCCTATGGTGAGTAGCAAGTACCTGGAATATAAGAATCGCTGATTTAGCGACTGATTCTCCTGTTTTGTGCCACTTTGTGTACTGCAATGAGCATGGCAAAAAGAAAGAAAGCCAGATAATTGTCTAAAAAGGTCAGGCAGAAGATTGGCCGCAAGGCTGCAAATCAATCTACAGAGACCTTGATATGCCCATTTCCACCATGCGTAGTGTTATTGTAAGGTTTAAGGCCCAGAGCACTGTAACTAACCTCCCTGGAAAAAGAAAACTTGATCAAAGATCGCAGAGCAGGATTGTTTGAATGATAGAAAGAGCACATTGATCAACTATTGGCTTCAAACTGACCATCAGACAGAAAGTACGATGGTATCAACTTGTACTATCCATCACTAAAGCTGGGTACAAACTACATTGCTTTTGTCCAATAATCGGCTCAAACAGCCGACAAACGACCGCTCGTTCAAAAGTCGGGTCAGTGTGTGTAGTGACACAATGGTGGAAAGTCTGCCCAAATGGACGATTATCGCCTCATTTGGTTGGTCGTGCCGTTTAATATTTTCGTTCCAATCTCGTTTCCGCTGTGTAGTGTGTATAAACTTCCGACAGATCCACGACAATCCTCCGATACTTCCTCGACCTGGGGGGCGTGTGTATGTAAATTTTTATGTCAATCACAATCCCACGTGGTGTGAAATCCGCACATCACTGTGTTTTGTATAGATGTGTATTGCACCTGTCTGGGTGTTCTCCCTCTGGATGAGAGGGATTACAAGTTGGAGCAGTTCCTGAAAAGTGGAATCTTTCATATGAAGAAAATTCTTGAAATCATCGGGGTTGTTGTCCCGTATCTCCTGTAGCAGGGGCATATGGCAGAACGTGTCTCTTCTCTTGAACCACTCTTTGCTCCAACAAGATCTATTCTTTCTCCTTCTTTCTCTTCGGTTCCGTACCAGCAGTCTTCTTGCCACAGTAAGCATGAGAAGTGCATCTGCTTGTTCTTGTTTTGTAGCCATTGGACGTTTACAAATGGGAATGAATGAAGGGACAGTGTAGCCTTCTGTTTTTAAGCTGTTTTGGGAGTTAACTATAGTGCAGGGTCCGCCCCTTTATGCTAATGTCTTCGGTATCTCGTACATTTCCTCTCAAATGTTGCTGCAGTGTGTACGGAATTTAAATCATTGCTCACGACAACATGGCTGTAAAAAGTCGCTAACGGGACGTCCGCTCTTCCCCTTTATCGTCCTAAACAAGGCTAGTGTGTATGCAGTCCATGGACCGAGAGATCGGACCATCGATCGCATGTAAAATCGCTCGGCATAAAAAGTTGGTCGAAATTTCTGTAGTGTGTACCCAGCTTAAGTTAATAAAAGGGGGTTATAAGCTAAGAGGCCCAGGTGGACCCCACTGCTGAGAGAGAGAGAGACATAAGAAAGCCCAGCTGGACTTTGCCAAAACACACCTGAACAAGCCAATTCCTTCTGGGAGAATGTCCTGTGGCCAAAGGAGATTAAATTAGAGCTTTTTAGTAAAGCACATCACCCTATGTTTACAGAAAGCAAAATGAAAAGAATACCTTCCCTACAACCATACATGGAGGAGGGTCATTGATGTTTTGAGGTTGCTGTGCTGCATCTGGCATTGGGTGTCTTGAACGTGTGCATGTGTTGATATAGAGAAACATGCTTTGCACCCTTTCCTATTGGTGGATTTACTATGGGTGGACACCAAAATTAGACCGTTGTGCGCCATTTATTAACTAGCACCTGCGACTCCCTTAAGGCCTGGGAGAAACTTATCCATATAATGTCTGATTTTACTCTGCCATCCTCGCTCATTGGCTTGGCCAAACTGATCCCCAACCTGTATCTGCTAAATTGGTAGGCTCAAAGCAGAGTTAGATTGCATCAACTATTTGCGGGTGGCACCCTGCTTTCTTTCTCTCACCTGCTGCAGCAGTTCCATGTTCCTACTCATGATTTCTATAAATATTTACAGATTCGACCCTGGATACAATCACAGACTTGTTCTTTGCCTACCCTTCTGTACCCCCTCCTTACATAACCCTCCACCTGTCCCCCATCCAAGGGAAGGATGGGGGGCAGGTGAGGGAAGCATCTCCTGTTGGTATTCCCTCCTTCTGTCCTCTATAGAAGGTAGTAAGCTGCCCAACCAGGATCTATGGGAAGTGGATCTCCATATGTCAATAACCTATGAAGACTTGGGAGTGTATCTTCCAAAATGTCTATAAGGTATCAAAATGCATCAACCATTCTGAAATGTTGATTAAACTCATATATAGAATGTACTCGACTCCTGAGAAGCTACATAAATTCATGCCTTCAATTTCTAAATTCTGTTGGTGGAATTGTGGTGAGGTTGGGACTTTATTGAACACTTTCTGGAGTTACCCGCCTTTTCATACTCTGTGGTCTGAAATATTTGACCTAATTAATCTGGTAGTGAACACTTCTTTGGTCCTCCTACATCATTATCCCCCACCGCTGCAAAACCATAAGCAGTGTGTTGTGGGCCACATCCTTGTGGCTTCTAAAGCTGCAATTGCCAAGTTCTGGAATTATCCTTCCCTGCGCCGGACAGTGGAGAGAATAGAACATACATAAAATAGGGGCATACAAGGTAGACATAATAAATGCAGATATGAAACAAAGGGTATCATCAGCTAAGGGTATCACCCTCATCAGCTGTACAGAGAACTCACACCAGTCCCTGCCCCATTGGAGCTTACAGCCTAAATTCCCTAACACACACACACGTATCAAATTTGATAGCAGCCAATTAACCTACTAGTAGTAGGGAGGGATCTGCTTGTGAAAGAACTATCCGCCAGTAATAGGGTAGCCTCATCTTAATCAGCATAATCAGAGAGAAAATATCAAAAACAGTCAGTTTTACATTTCAAATTAATGTTGTGGCACACAAATAATTTTGGGTATAGAACACACAGATATTTCTCAGTTCACCACTGTTTGTCTTTTGTCTTCTTAGCCAGATGCAACGAGGGGGAAGGGAGACAGACGTTATGGGGGTGGGGTGACAAAATAACATTTGCATATCTCATTTATATGCTAAATAGGGTGGAATAGGACAAAATGTACATGGAAGACAAGGATTTTTATGGCAAGCAGACTTTTAGAGGCTAGTGTGTGTATGTGTGTGTGCAGATTGTACCTCCTAAAGTAAAGAAACGTGCAAAAGTGACATGGCTCTTTGCCTGGTGTAAATTTATGTTTGGCAAAGAAAAGAAACTTTGTAAAGTACATAAGATGTGATGGACATTTATGTGGTATTGTGGATGCAAAGTTCCAAACTTTCAAAACACTTTACACTGACAACTTTAGGAAGCAATTACTGCCAACTATCATTATTTACGTAATAAATGAAGTATTAACATGCAACATCAAAATTTGTCCACAATTTAAAAAAAAAAAAAAAAAAAAAGTTGACAATCTGCAGTAAAGGGGAATAAGAGGTTCATACCCTACACCAGCGGTTCCCAAAGTGTGCGCCGCGGCGCTATCACAGGGGTGCTGCGGGCAAGCCAGAAAAAAACAAAACAAAAAAAACAAACAAAAACTTACCAATCCGCGTGGCGCCCATGAATGAGGAGAATACTCGGTCCCGGGCGCCGCGCGGATTGGTACGTTTTTTTTTCTTTGGCTGGCCGCGGCAGAGGGGGGCAGCGTCACAAGGGGCAGAGGGGGCAGCGTGACAAAGGGCAGCATGAGTGGAGGCAGAGGGGGCAGCGTGAGAGGGGGCAGTGTGTGTGGAGATGAAGGAGGGCACAGTGTGAGTTAGCTGTCAATTATTCTTTGACAGAAATAGAATTGAAAAAAATATATATAAATATTATTTTTCCTTGGATTTATGTGTATTATTATTTTTGCATACAACTAAATAAGTATTTCTGTCCTGACCTAAATACTTATTACGTTTTTTTGACCCAACTACTTCTAAAACAGGACTGTTCGTTAATTATGCCTTGAAAAAATTATGGAGACTCTAAAAGGTGCCGCGAACTGCAAAAGTTTGGGAACCACTGCCCTACACAATCATTGGTGTTAACATTTTTTGTGTGTATTATTGTTTCTTACTGATGGCTACAATGTTTGCTTATTTTTTGTTTACTGATTAGTAAACAAACTGCTGGTTGATAACCCCGATTAGGCTGGGCACACACTACAGAGACTTTCTCTCGATGCGATATCGTTAACGATTTTACCGACTCAAAAAAAAAAAATGCACACCAATTCATGTGTACACACTAAACACGTTTTACACGATTTACTGTCAGGTCTGTGCTCTTCATCTGTCATAGCCATCAGTTGAAAAGATCGTGACTCTGCACACTCTATAGAAAGCTATGGACACTGCTGGTCCTGAGTGCTTACACACTGCAGAATTGGAACGACATCGTTCTATCGTTGAATGAGATTTTTGTCTGGGTTAAAAGTCAAATGAAACGATACGATGTACTGTGAAACGATACTCGTTCATCCATGGAGCGTACACACTAATGCAATATCGAGCCGGTTTGAAAAAATGGGTGGAAGTTGGGAATTCAGGGGTCTTCCGGCCGGAAATGCTGCTACCCATGGGTCTTTCTGAGGGTGTGTGTGTTATCGCGTGGGTCTGTCGCTGGAGAGGCCGACCATGATAAAGTATGGAATCAATAATATTTGAGAGCTAGTGGGGCACAAAGTCAACCTACCTCGTTTATGATAGTCCTTTATGCCGTCTGGACTCCTAGTGACCAGCAGGGCGGCAGAGAGACCGTTCACTTTTTGCTTACAGCAGAGAAACATTAGCATCGTTATGGTTCAGCTTGTACGAGCGCAATGAACATTTCTAACTACTCAATTCCTTGAACTTTTATTAAAATGCTCTGTACTTCTCTCTAAACACTTTGTTCGGCATTTGGAACGCAAGTTTGCGTTCCAAATGCCGAACTTTCCGTCAGTGGAACGCGTTCACCCGCACCAACGCCACCAACCCGCACCTGCCTAGTTACGGCTCTGACTAATGCCTAATGGCTTGGGTAGCATACATTGTGGCTAATGCTCTGCATGAATTGTGACTATTGCTGTGTGGCTAGTACAACATGAGTTGTAACTTGTGCTCTATGGCTTGTACAGTGACATTTTTGCTAACGATCTATAGCTTGTATGTGAAGTCTGGTTAAAACTTTATGGTTTATACAGCATGAACTGTGGCTAATTATTTATGGCTTGTACAGCATGACTTGTAGCTAATGCCCTTTGGCAGGCTTGGACAACCTATGGCTCTCCAGGTGAAACTACAAGTCCCAGCATACCCTGCCAGCTATGGGTTTGCTATTGGGTGGCAAAGCATGCTGGGACTTGTAGTTTCACAATACCTGGAGAGACACAGGCTTGCTCTATGGCTTCACTGTAAATAGGGTTTTGGGGCAAGAAATGTGTGTTCAGTGAATGTTCAAAAAAGCATGATGTTAGAAAATTGTCAGTTTTGGGGGGCAGAGTCTACTACTGGGAGCTGTCCACATTTCAAGTCTTCCCTGAGATAACAGATTACAAAAATTCTATGAGTTTTCTGTTTCTGCTTATAGTTCCATTTATTTTAAGAAACTGTTTTCTGTGTGCCAATTTGTAACCACAATCGTTATTCAATAAGCATTGTGACTTTTTTTGTCATACTAAATTCCATTTAATAAAATTATGTCATTATGTTCTTAAAGAATTGATGTGCCAGTTAAGATAAGATAACATTATATTTAAGGCAGATAATTATTGGGTTTACAATAATGTATTTTGAGATAAGTCAAGGAGTAACTGAAAATTTCCTATATAGTGTCAGCCAAATATTAGCGGTAGTAGAACTGAGTGATTAATAGTGATATATAAGTTGGGGGGGATTTTAGTCATTTTTAGACAACCCAGGTGGTGTTGTTTTGATTAACCCCTTCACACTCACACGTCACGCATGCCCAGTCGAGGCTTGTTATTATATATTTTGAGATGTGAACTATTTAGCATTTTATGAATCTTGCTAAACAGTTTAGTGCCTTCCTTAAATAGACTTTTTATAGCAGAAGAACAAACTGCTTGTTATGCAACTTTTTAACATTTATTTACCAGTATATACTGTATTTTAGAATTGTGTTAACTACACCAAATATACTCTGCTTATTGGCTATAAAAAAAATAACTCACTTTGGTTCATGTTCTAAATAGAAAATCTGCTGTGTTCCATGAAATTACACTCACCTGGGTTGTTGGTTCTTTACTTGTGGCGATGGCAGATAACTGGCTGAAATTAATAATGTTAACAGTGAATCTCTGTAAGTATTCCAAGTACAGACTCCGGTTCCTTCTTCCTTTTTGCTCTAGCACTGTGGTTCAATGCTCCAAAAATAGCTCTACACAGCATATGGAGACATCAACGTGTCACATTTGGGTTAATTAGTTGTTTATATAGTTCACTATATAAGAGTAAGAAAAATGGTAGATGTGTCGTGCTTCCTCCTCTTGGAAGAGAGCATCAAGAAACAGTGCACTCTATATGCAAATATGGGGACTCTTCTGAGAATGGTCCTGCAAATTGCTCTCTCCGAACACCCAGGTGGCTGCTTTCTTACATCACAGCCTAGCTGAAGGAAGGCAGCCGCCCGGGAGGATAGCGCAAAATGCCCTTTATGCAAATGTGCAGTCACTCGAGAGTCACGTGACCAGAATCCCTGCTTTTGTATATAGGGCGCTCTGTTTTTAGAGGCAGCAAATTAAACCTTAAACAAAAACAACGAAACAACCTTACCTAGTGCACAAGGCAAATAAATGTGCAACCTTCAGTATCATTAGTTGTGGCAGCTCCTCTCTTGTACAGTTTTATTCTTGTATCTATTTCAATCAAACAGGTCACATTCATTAATGCCATGTGAACTTTATTCTACCTACTGGACACCTGTGGGTGATTCCTGCACTAGAAACTTTTTGCATGCTTTCTCACCCAAGGTATTGACTAGTTCACAGCAAGTTCTGATTGCTGAACCTCACAGTTTGGCAAACATGAAAGTTGTACGCAAAACTAGGAAAAGTTTTGTGTCCAACTATGATTGCAGGCAAGTCATAAGCTTGCACAGCACATTTCATAAGGGTGTGCACCCAACGAAATCTAGAGAGGGATACTTGGTACCGGAGGGCTTCTCTAATGCCACCCAGTGGAGTGTCTAGCACTATTTTCATTTCATCAATCCCCCCTCTCATCATTATGTTCCCAGGGGCGCACGCAGGATTTTTAGGGGGGGGGGTTTCCCCCCCACCCCCCAAAAAAAAAAGCGAGAGAGCAGCTCCGTTTCGGCAGCACTGTACTATACAGCAGCCGCGGCACTGTCAAAGAAGCGTCCGTGGGGCACTTCGTTAGCGGAGGGGAAGGGTTTCTGGAGACCCCCCCTGCATGCGCCCCTGGTTCCCCTAATCTCTCCTCAATGTCATCATATGTGCCCCCAGCTCATATTATGCCCCATGGTAGAGCCCCCACCTCATATTATGCCACACGGTAGTGCCCCTACTTTATATTATGATACACGGTAGTGCCCACAGTTCATATTCTGCCACACTGTAGTGCCCCCATTTTAAATTATGACACACGGTAGTGTCCCAATTTCATATTATGCCACAAGGTAGTGCCCCCAGTTCATATTCTGCCACACAGTAGTGCCCCTAGTTCATATTATGCCCCATGGTAGTGCCCCCAGTTCATATTATGCCACACGGTAGTGCCTCCAGTTAATATTATGCCCCATGGTAGTGCCCCCAGTTCATATTATGCCACACAGTAGTGGCGCCAGTTCATATTATGCCACACAGTAGTGCCCCCAGTTCATATTATGCCACACAATAGTGGCGCCAGTTCATATTATGCCACACAGTAGTGCCCCCAGTTCATATTATGCCCCATGGTAGTGCCCACAGTTCATATTATGCCCCATGGTAGTGCCCCCAGTTCATATTATGCCACACAGTAGTGCCCCCAGTTCATACTATGCCCCATGGTAGTGCCCCCATTTCATATTATGCCACACAGTAATGTTCGCACTTCATATTGTGCCCCATGGTAGTGCCCCCAGTTCATATTGTGCCACACAGTAGAGCCTCCAAGTCATATTATGCAAAATAGAAGTTCCCCTAGGTGATATTCTGCCACACAGTAATGCCCCCATTTTCATATATTTGCACCTACTTGGGCAGTTATGCTGGTGCAACCCCTCAAGCACTTCGTTCATTGGTGGTAAAGGTATGGCTGGTAGGCTGACACCCATTGTGCTTTACTCTAGGCCATTGCCATTTTGTGAGGCATTTCATTCATTAGTGTCAGTGGTTTGCTTAACACATGGCACCTGCCTGGGCTATAAAGCCAGCTACTAGTCATCTACGCAGAGGTCACTCAGAACCTGAGTATTTAGCCTGTCCTTTCCCTTCTTCAATGCCCTCCCCCCCTTCCCTCCTCAAAAGGACATGGGAACAGGGCTGAAGAAAACAGCTGAGAACTCAGCTACTGAATTTTGAGCCACAGAGTTCCTCGCTTTTTCTTTCTTGTCCCCCTGACGCCTAATCTATACTTCTTAAAGAATTCAATTGGGTGCTAACGCGGTGAATAGGCCCTTTGGAATGCACTTAAAATGCAAACTGTAAAGATAAAGTAATGAAATAAAATAAACTCTTTGTGTTTTCAATATCAAGAAATGACCATTAATAAAGTCCACAGCAGTATTTAGTAAGTTCCCTATTTAGCACATAGTAACTGTTTTCCCAACTGTACATCACTGAAGAATAAGTTTTTGTGCTTTCTATATACTGTAACATTAATTCCACAACTAATCTCCAGGTCAGTCTGCAGCAGTGAAAGATAGTAAACTACTATCGTGCATACAAATTGTTTAAGCAGAGAGGATAAGTACAGTACACCAAATTCAAGTGACAAACCAGATGTTGTCAGCCAATTTGGTCAATCAGATTGTATTGGACTGTAAGGTAAATCTAATAAGCCAATGAAAGAATATGCATTGTGTTATCACGGGAAGACAAACGTGGATGAGGTCAGTGCAGTGTGGGTGGAACCAAGATGGATAGTCTCTGTAATCCAGATAACTTTAACCAGTTTCAGGTCGGGGAAGGGGCATTTGCCCGTAGTCAATGTACAATAAGGACGTGCCAATATTAAGCGCACACAGCTGTGTCCGATTCAACTTCTGGGCATCTATCACTTACTTGTTTTTCAGCTGTATCTCTTGCTCCAGCTACACGTCTAGTCTAAGTGCTGCCGATTACTAGAGATGATGGCTGTGTATGCATGCTATAACATGTGTTTGTAATCAGGAGCAACTGTAAAACTGTATTATATGTATAGTAAATATTACATGTATTTTATAGAGAAAAAAAAATATTAAAATAAAAGACTTTTTTTTTAACTGTTTTCTCAATTAATTCCTATATTATTAGCCGGTGACTTTAGATAATTAGTTTTTTATTTCTGTGTTGTTCTTTTGTGAGTTTATATTCCACGTAGGTATTGGACGTATCCTGCAGTGCGCTTAGCATGCGTTCCTTAATAAATCAGGCCCGTACTGTATAAACCTGCCGTGAAATCAATAAATTAAACAAACAATATAAGTTTCTTATGTGCAAAGGTAAGATAAGCAAGAGATTTGCATATATTGTAAAAAAAAGAGTCAAACAATGGTGAAAGGGATAATCATCACTTTATTCAAGTACATTTAAGACCAGAAAAGGATCCCAACCAAGGTCATTCTTTCAGGCTACAGTATACAATTTGTGTCAGATTGATTTTCAGAGCTGCCACGTTCCAACAATGTTCATATTGTAGAGAAGCTACGGTTAGTTGTATGACAGACTGTGCAAGCCCTTGTTTAAGCTGCATGTTTGTTATAAATCTTATTGCAAAGACCAATCACTAAGGATATATCACATGAATGACAACATGAACAACCGAAGGGATCCTTTACAATAAAGATGACTGTTATTCACATTCAACATATTATTGAACAAGCAAGATGTCTGACAGTGTAGTCACAATTGCTTTTTTTGCTGAGTAAAATGAAAATGATGTAGATCTGGTAGCTGTGTGACACACAAACTGTGTTAGATCTCCTTGTGCACTGCAGTATAGGACATAGAATACAACTTCTACTCTGTCTCAGGAATCTCCATATACCCTTCACAAGCCAGAATGAATGCATCCAAATGTCATTTGAAAACACTTGGTATTATGGCTCTGCATTTGTGCCTAATCTGTGCATTTAGTACTTCATATACATTGGTTTGCATAGAATGTATTAGGTCATAGGCAAAATGTAAAATTGTCCATGTTTCAACAAACAGCTCCTAATGGGCTGGTACACAAAGGCATTCATATTACGCAATAAGCGTAGGGGGCAAATACAGCATTTCTACCATTAAATTTCCATGATGCCAGAACAATCATGTACATTAACCAGTGCTAGGCCGCAGTCTCCAACCAATTTCCGTCCACCTCAAATATACAGGCAATGCTACGTGCATTACTGTTGCACGTACGCAGCTCTCCTCTTTACAAGTGGAGCATGGTGTAGAGTAGCACGTACCTCCTGACCAGGGCCGGATTAAGGGAATGGAGGCCCCTGGGCTAAGGGGGCCTCCATTCCCCGTGAGGCCCCAAATGTCAGCCGCCCTACGCCACCCCCATGAGCCCCCCCCCCCCAAGCACTTACCTGTCAGTACAGTCCTCCTTCCGCGGCGCGCTGTAAGCTCCTTACTGAGGAGATCTCGCGAGAGTTCACGAACTCTCGCGAGATCTCCTCAGTAAGCAGATTACTGAGCGGCGCCGGGGAAGGAGGACTGTACTGACAGTGCTCAGCAGCATTGATCGGGCTGAGGGCGCCCCCGCCCCCGGACCGATCAATAATGCTGCTGAGGACTTTGAAGGGCCCCCTGGATGCCCGTGGCCCCTTGGCTATAGCCCAGTTAGACCTCGGGTTAATCGGCCCTGCTCCTGACTGAAGGTCGGGACCAAGTCCTAATTGAGTGGGACAGTCACCCAAAATTGGGACTGACCCACCACAGCCAGGACAAATGGCAGACTGCCCTGCTCTCTCCTAAGTGTTCTTGCAGCTTCATTACCTGCTGCTACTTTTGTTTCAGGCTCAGTAGCTGCTTGTTTGGGTCCTGTAATGATGAGGAACTGTTTGGTGAAAAAGGATATGTACATGAAATATGGTAACACTAGAGTAACACTCTAAGGGGGGAATTCAATTGTCCGTGTCACTTGCAAACGTAACACAGCGTTAAAACTTTTACTGTTATTACGGTAATTCTAAGCCGGATTTCAGCTCGCAGCTCCCTGAGCTGCGAGCTGAAAGCTGGTGTTAAAGGTACCGTAATAACTGTAATTATGCGCACTATTACCGTAATAGCGGTAATAGTTTTAACGCCGTGTTACTTTTGCAAGTAACACGGACAATTGAACCCCCCCCTGTGCCTCCCTCCTGGCAACCAGCCCCAACATTAAATTAATAGCATTCACATTTAATAAATAGACCTATATGCTCCAACCATAAATTAATAGTATTCACATTTAATAAATAGCCCTCCTTCCCCCCCCCAAACTCCACCCCACTTTTAATTCATATATCGAAACCACCATAGCATTAAATTAATAAACCCACCAATAAATGTAACAGCTACCACTCACCATGAAATGATTAGCCCCACCCTCACGTCCCCACCTACATTACATTAAGAGCCACCCACCTTCCCCACACTTACATTAAAAGTCCCTTGTCCTCACAATTACCTTCTTCCTGTATTTTGTTGTCAGGGAGAAATATATCAGGGCAATCCATGGTTGAATGCTGATAGCATACTGTATCTCCGCCTGGATTGTCAGACCGGGGGAACATTATAGACCCCTTCCCCCCCACACATCCGGGCAACTGGAAACACCCCTTAAGTGCACGTTCTTAAAGCCTGGTTACCACGCTTTAACGCCAAAGAATAATGTAAACTAATGGACCTGTACACACACACTTTCTGACACGTGTTTGCTTTACTTTTCTTTTTCTCAATTTCAGTGTCTGCAGCATTTAGAAGCGTTAATGCTCAGTACAATAAAATGGATTTGTATGGATAGGCTCATTAATTACATATGCTAAGGTGAAGGGTAGATTGTAAAACTCTGTTAAAAGCAAAGACAAAGTACAACGTTTTGTCTACACTTCTAACAGGCATATTTTAATGTCCTTTTGTACGAGCCTAAATACAGATTTTAAAATCTCTTAATTTCTCACACTTTTCAACATTTGAATATGGTTTTCAGGGATACCGTACAACCAGACAAATTTGTCTAACAATGTTAGATTGTGTGGTGCAGTCCAGGCAGATATGGAGGCAGTACACAACACATAACCACTGAACATCGCTAGAATGTCATTTTATTATATTTTAAATACTCCTTTTCAATAAATAGCTTCAAAAGCCTTCAAAATACCACCCCACCACGGTCTCTCAGGGATCGTTTCACAGGCGGCTCAGATCGTTCCTCTGTGTTGTTGGGGAATCTTGCTCCTTCCAGTATCAAAGTCTTAGGAATCTCTTTATGAACAGGCAGCGATAGGACAAGTTTTCGATCGCAGCTTATTGCAGTGATAGAATAGTTCTTATTGCTGTAATTTACCATCAAAAGGTCACAGGGAAAGCTGAGCGATACGGGCTGACAGAAGTAATAGGACTCCTACCGCTTTGCGGGCAGTCTGGTACCATGAGCTCATTGGTGACCCGACAGTGCCTGTTTGCACATGCACAGTGGCACTGGAAGGCCAGACCTTCTACTAAAACATGTTTAACCCCTTCAGGGCCAATGGGACCCCTCCCTAGCACACAGTGGGTTCACAGAAGTTAAAATTATACTTACTTGTCCCCCACAGCTTTTTCCTGTTGGTCAGTAAGGAAGATCTATGACTTAATGATGTCATGACGATGATCCCCACCTCCTCTTCATGCCTGCAGGAAAATAATGAAGAGCCAAGGAATGAGGACAGGGCACTAAAAGAGCTCTATCTTCTTCATCCTGGCACCTAAAGACTCAGGGGCATCTTCGTTTGAAAGAATGGTGTGCCCAATTAAACAGGTGGTCACTAAACAATAACTTCCTACACTACAAAAATAATTACTCCAGTAATAGAGGAGGAGAAGGAGGGCTTAAAAAAAAAACAGGGGCATCATTATTTGAAAGAGAGGAGTCTCCTTTTTCAAATAATATGCCCCCTTAGTAGTTATTGTTAGGTGATCACATGTGATCACCAGACAATAACACCCTACACCAGTGTATCCCAAACTGTGTGCCGCGGCTCCTTGGGGTGCCTCGGCAATGTCACAGGGGTGCCGCAGCCAGGGCCAGTGGTAAGCAAGGCAAGGGACTACTTGGTTATTATTTTGGCTTAGGGGTGCCTTGAAAAAATTATGGAGACCCTAAGGGTGCCTTGAACTGAGAAAGATTGGGATCCACTGCCCTACCCTAAAGAATTCATTAAGGAGACCAGGATGAGGGAGTTGTTTTGTAATGTGCAGATTTACCTTATCCCAACACAGATGAGCCTCCTCTTTTAAATAAAGATCCCCTTAATAGTTAATTACTAGTGATCACTAGACAATAATAGCCTAAACTACAGAAACTGTTAAGTAGTCTAAAGAGGGGGCTTATAATGATCACATCTCCCACCTTCAATAAACTCAGGGGTACACTCATTTGATGTGGTAGGTTGTCTAGTTTCCAAAATGGTATTCCTTGCTGAGCTACCCATATTGTTCCTATACATTTCAAGTGTTTCATTCAAGACAGTGGAAACTAGCAAAAAAGAAAGTGTTTTTTTTTATCATTTTCAGATTTTATTATGGAAAAACTATGTGTAGTGTCCTGGTTTTTGGTATTTTGGAAAGGTGGAATGATACCAAAGCAAGAACCACAAAGTATTTCCTGCTGGTGTTTAGAAAGAAAAATTACACACATTTGCTTTTAGTTCACTGTCTTTTTTTGCAGTGACAAGAGGTATAAGCAAACTAATGGTACTTTCCGAAAATTCAAAGTCTTCTGTAAAACAAAAAAAAGTAACGTATAATTTGTGAGGGCACTGCACAAAAAAGTTACTGACATTGATGATGAAATGTGACCAACCCAAATAGGCTCAACAGCGAAGTTAAAATGTTGACAACACGTTACAAAATGTAAAAAAATAAATTTAAATATAGAAAAAAATTCTTTATTGTGTAGTGGGAGGAGCCACCAACCTGGTGTGAACACACCCCCTTCGGCAGGGGCACCAAGTTGCTGTACCGGAGCCTAAAATTCCTCTTGGGGTCATGGTTGAGGCAGCCCTGTTGCAGCAATGAGAATTGGGGGGCAGGGTAATACATAGGAATATTTCTATGATATATTACTAATTACCCCCAGTAGACCCTACTATTGCCATCCTGAAATGGCGATAGCATTAAGAGGATCACGGCAGTACATATACCGTTGGGATACTTTTTAAATAGCGACTTGGCAAATGTGTTCGCTGGAGGGAGTTACCATTGGCGATAACCTTACGCAATTACACAGAAGACAGGCTACTGCTTCCCACAAGATCTGCACATTCACCTTCTAATTTACTATGCTATGAACATTCCAATGATCTGATTGGCTACAAGTTGTCATTATCTCTGCACCCTTCAAAACTAGGAGCACACAGACATAAAGGAAGTACTAATAAAAAAAAATGGTGCTCTTTTTATTTTGTCCCTCACAAAGACAAACCTTTGAAATTTAATACTGACTCGGTTGTCAACTAATCTCTCCAATACCTGCCAACTGTCCCTATATTCCCGTGACAGTCCCTAGTTTTGAAAATTTGTCCTGGAAGCTTTCGTAAATTAAATGATCTCTTCCTTACGCTTATGCAGTGCCCCATATAAATATCTATATATATTATAGCCATCATCTACATTGTACAAGAGGGAAAAGATGTAAAGCCGCTGTTTAGAAGTTGGATTTCTACCTTTACATTTTGCATATAATAATACGGCATATAAATCAGTTTGCATAGAGTCTACAAGGCCAACGGCCAGAAATATCATATTTGCATATCTCCACCTACAGTTTCTAAGTGTCGGTTTAGTCATTTCATCACCTGTAGGGAGAAGGGGGTATGGTAGCTGCAAGCTATGCTGGGGACATACGCATGCCTTCCATAAGACAAATGATTATTTTGTACTATAAGGCGCTGAGTGAAGGGTTTGAAATCATTTTACTATGATAACGTATTCGCATGGTTTGTCTACAGAAGCAGCAGTGACAAATGTGATGGCTTCTGTGTCAGTGACAAATAGCATGCGTGTGAAATAGCTGTCCTGTCTCAGTGTCAGATAACCGAGTCCTTTATTGGCTGACAAAGTGATATATAGTTTTGTGCTTTAGCATATGTCACTCACAGCCAGGTACATATCGGTGGATTATACCTGCATTTTAACGGCTGATGGTGAGGCGTTAAACTGGCAACAAAATCTGTGGGTCTACTCGTAAAAAATAAGGAATCTTATTGCCTCTGAAATCACTCTCGCAAATGACCATCGTTGCTCTTCATAATGCCTGACACTGGGGACCAGTACCGTGCGGCACAGTTCAGAAACATAAGGCCTGATTCATTAAGGATCTTAAATTAAGAAGTTTCTTATTTAAGTCTCCTGGACAAAACCATGTTGCAATGCAAGGGGTGCAAATTAGTTTTCTGCTTTGCACATAAGTTAAATACTGACTGTTTTTTCATGTAGCACACAAATATCAACTTTAAATTTCAGTGTACAAATAAGCTATCAAGTATTTGTGTGCTACATGAAAAAACAGTCAGTATTTAACTTATGTGCAAAACAGAATACTAATTTGCACCCCTTACATTGTAACATGGTTTTGTCCAGGAGACTTAAATAGGAAACTTCTTAATTTAAGATCCTTAATGAATCAGGCCCATAATCTCTAGGATACATATGTATGGATCTTTAGGATACACATGTATGTGTATCACAAAGACATCCTTCATTTGTAGCACTATTACAAATCCTATTTACTGACTTTCTACTGTGAAAGATTTTTTTTTATCCATAGACTAACTTTCCTGGAGCGGTGTTTATCTCCCAGGTTGCTTGGGGATGTTTGGTATACAGTATGGCACATATGATAGTTTGGCTGCTAACTATGAACTTTACATATAACTTCCGAGCCTGTTTGGGATACTGAGCTAGGACTCGGGCAAGCCTGGAACTCCATGTTAATGGAATTTTTGTATGTATTTTTTTTCTATTGCTACTACAATGTACCGCCCAACTGTCCTGATTTCGTCAGGACATTTCCGATATTAGGGCTCTGTCCCACCCGTGGGCATGTTTGTCCCGTGGGTGGAAATGTTGGGAACAACAGTGAATGATTGCGCTTAACTGCTACTGGTGCCTGCTGCAGCGTTTGGAGGGTAAGGGCAGTTCCAAAGGGTCAGTCTAGTTCTTCATAGCACTAGGCAGCCCTCTGGGGGAGTGACCACCCCCCATCGTGACGTGACCATAACCACATTGTGATATAACCATGCCTCCATCGTGATATGACCAAACTCCTTTTTATGATCCCATTGTCCTGATGCCAGATACTCAAATATTAGGTATGCTACACTTAATCTTTCCAAAAATGTAAATATCTAGATTAGTTTACATTGAAATTAATAAAAATAGAAAACTGTTAAATAAACTATAAATATAAAAATAAGCTTCTCTATGACTGATATCTCTGTCTGCTAATGATTTGGGCTAGGCTGCATCTGTATTCTTTCACTAAGGCTAGTGCAAGACTGGCTTGACCATCTGTTCGATTATATCCAGTTCAGCGTAGTCCAGTTGTCTATAATCAGTCTTTGGCCTGAAGCAAGACAAACCAAGGCTGCATGGGAGAGGAGGTTACGGTGTATGGGGAAAGGAAGATGGGAAAAGGGTGTGAGCTCTGTGGAACTTCTGGGAACTCTAAAGTCACCTTATCTCCTAATACGGGGCTGCTCTGTTTTAGTTCTCTGGTTTGCTTAGCTAGTAATAACTTTGGTGCATAAAATAACCAGATAGGTATTATCCTTAATATAGCCACTGTGTGAACAGCATGATTTAGTATTATTTTATGTGAAATGTTCTTCCTTTAGAATGGACAGTAGCAAAATCTTCATATTGTAATCAACCACAGTTTACAC
Source organism: Mixophyes fleayi (assembly GCF_038048845.1). NCBI lineage: Eukaryota > Metazoa > Chordata > Amphibia > Anura > Limnodynastidae > Mixophyes > Mixophyes fleayi. Next base: position 196,447,762 of record NC_134407.1, on the reverse strand, counting down.
TTCGAAGATGACAGATCCATTCTCACTTAACATACGCAGACATTAGGCTCACTTATGCTATGTACATATTGGGTAAAAGAACCTGTTTCATCAGGTGCAGTCAGCTGTGTCCACGGCCAGTTGGCGGTCACTATAAAGATAACTAATCTGAATGCTAAACTTGCGCTTTGAACTCATTGAGAGCAGGGTGCATCTGATATACAACATGTAGCACAACGTGAATGGGCTCTGTTGGGACCGCTGCCCTAGCTGAGATAGAGCGCTCTACTATTACCCAATGTCTGACATAGTCATACTCCTTCACTTAGTTTAATACAGCCTCCACCTGTGAGACAGGCCCACACTGTGTAACAACCCACACTTCAATTGGCTCAACTCTTCCTCCAAAATGTTCCTCTTGCTTCCTGGCAGTACTAGATTGTATGGTCCTTTAAGAAGGGACATCTCTACCATTGGTACCAATATACACATATATGCATTTTTTTATCCTTTTGTAGAATAATGAAGAATATGTAACAATCTGTCTCCTGTTTATCACAGAATAATGACTTTCTACAGATACGTACAGCAATATACATCCCACTTGCTATAGCTTAATTAGCAGATGAAAGTCCTTGGCCAAATCATCACAGTAAAAATAGCCTTTATGTGGACGATGGTGACTGATGACCAGATTGAATAGATGCAGCATCTCTATATTCTGGGCCCTCAATTGTCTCACGTGGGGCTTGTATAATTCAACATTCTATACTGCTGTTACTTATGATTAAAGTTTCTTGTTGACTTTAATGTAAAGTGACAATATGATAAAACATTGAACTCCATGATAACACGACTGAAAACTTTTCTCATAAGTATCGAGAAATTCATCAAAGACCTATATATACCTTCTGTACCTGAGCATGATCAGTTGTATAGGATCCATTAACTGTGGAACAGTACTTATTGCCACAATTTGTAATAACAGTTCTTTTTCTCTTCTCAAAATGTCACACTTCTGATTCCCAGCTAATTCTCCTCCATGTTTCGGCAGGATTGTGGGTTCTTGCTCTGTCATCTGTAAAAGTCCCTACTGACAATGGTGAAGGGTTCCTAATACTCCCCATCTGAGTGTAGCACACAGTCCTCCCTAGAGATGCCATGCTAATAAGGGATTGTGTGTCTCTGGGGGTCAAGGTTGGTGGTATGGCACGTGTGGAGACTGTCCCCCTCAAACTTGCTTCACGTTGCGAGGACTTACAGAAAGCAGGGCTAATCCATCTGTCTCCGCTATGCTTCATAGCGGAACTGCTGCAGAAAGGACAAACTTGGGAGGTATGAGGAAGAGAACAATAAGAAGGTCCATCACAATTTTGGTGCAGCCTCCAGTCCTCTCTGTGAAGAGAATCACACAACAGGAAAGGCTTTCTTGATACCCGCCTGGGAATAGGGGATGGAAACCAAGCACTACAGTGCAGAGTGGCCGCTGTGGAAGTATTAGGTGGTCTCTGCACTGGATCCAGTCTTTTGTTCAGTGCACAGTGGCCACTGCCAGTGCCTAGTTCTTCCCCCAGGGCACTTCCATTCTGTGAGATAAGGGATATTTGTGGGATGGTGTCCTGACATAGAAAGGTATTTATTGTTGTCGTCTTGGGCTCTATTTCACCCTCTAGAGAGCATGGAGCTTGAGAAGATCGTAATGTAGGGGAAGGAAGTGGTCCACTGGGTGTATGAGTTGCAGTTCCTACAGGTTTTGCAATGACTCCACATTGAGGAGAAGAAATGGTCTGTGCTTGCTGTTGTGAGCCCTGCAAAGAGAAAGCGGCTTGCAGACTTTCACTTCGCTGTCTCCAAGTACGTAGCGCATGAGATGCAGTCTCCAGGGACCCCCCGACACCGGAGGAGGAAACCAGATCCCTCGCTGTCTGTAGTACTCTTAAAACATTCACTGGTACCGGAGTGCCTGTCACATCAGGGTCGGGACATGTAGGACCGCGGGACGGACTCTGAACGCCTCGAAAACAACTGTAAATCCCCTACGAAATTTAAGAACAGTAGTGAGAAAATTCAAATATTTAAAAGCAATTGGTGGTCTTAGTTGGTGAGTAGAATTTGTAGATAGCCTATAGAATTCAATATATTTCTACTAGCCAACAGAATGTCTTGAATTATTATATCTGTGAAACCATTCTCTGTTGCCACTTAGCAGACCTCAAGTTGTAATTATTTTCTATTATGGCTCTGGATATCTAGCTGTATCTACAGTGTACTCTATAGTATTCACAGTTGGCCTAGGGGTCAGGATGGATTTGTAAGTCTCTATGGGACAATGTCAATTGATAATTGATCAATCATGAGTATCTTTTTGCAATACTACTTACTATAGATGACTTCTAGGATCATTTAGTCAACCACAACTTTACTGGACTTGTAAAGCCCTACGAAGCTAATGCTATTGGTCCATATTTTGCATTGGACAAATCCAATAAGATCAGAATGGCAGCATATGAGTTGGATTTGTGGTCCTGCATCTCTGACTGCATCTATGCTGTTTAATAAACTTAATTGTACTACGGGACAAGTAAGAAGGGATGTGCATAATTCTACCCACAATGCCTATAGTAAAGATAGAATAGAATCCTTCATTATCTGGCGCTGCAGGATAATCCTGATTGTTACAAATGCATTACCTTCTTTTTTTTTTAAGAGGGATTTTACTGTACTCATCTGCAACAACTTGTCTGACTATATAAAGACAGTATAGCAGGTTACAGCTCACTTCCTCCATTCTTCACTTTCTGCCACTCATCAACTTGCTTTCATGTGGCTAACACGGTTCTAATAATCTCCTCATTCCTTATCCATCTTACCCGGCTGATTCCGAGCAGGCTTTGCTCTATACAAGAGCTGGGTACACAGTGTCTCATTCTCCAGTACACAAGGTGCTCCCAAGAGAAGACCAGAAGACTCAGCCCCATAGCCACCAATAGCATGTAGAAGACTCCAGCCATATTATCAATGTCCAGTTTACTGCTCACTGCTTCATTTTTCTCATTTTGACATATACCCGATAACCAGACCGTTTCCAGCCGCTGAGTGTCACCTTAAAAGAAACAAATCACTGAATTATTATAAATGAGCAAAGCATTATTTCCTAACTTTATTAAGTTCCAGACTACCCATGTACTGTTGGGTTGACCTAATTAGACAGATGAAGAGGCAATGGAGATAGTTGTGGTTTGAAAACTCCACTCTTTCTATTGTTGGAATGGGACAGTCAGTGACCGTCTTTGGTTCCAGTGTAATGTGGTTTGATTTTGTTCCAGGGTACAAGAGCATTAAACACTATGTTAGATGTGGTGCTTACTAGACTTCAAATAGAAAGAGAGCTGGCCATGGACAAGGGAGAATCTAGGTCTTCCCTGTAGTTCAGCGGTAAATAGATCACTAACCATAGTGATCTTATACAGCTGTAAAAGTGCAGGAAAAACATGGATAAATAATAATACAAAAAATTAAATAAAAAATATATAAATTAGAATTTCTAACAAAAGTTTAAAAAGCTGTCCCAGTCTCACCACAACCCAATCTCTAGCACAGTATGACTACATATCATTATGTTGCCACTGATGGATTCTGCATGCATGTGCCACATTCTAAATTAAAACTGCTTTAATGTCACACAAAGTAAGGCTCTAAACACACAATTGTTGTCCACGCACTCTGGTCTTATACACTCTTAGTCCTATAAAGTTTTCTGCTCAAAGCCGATTTGAACCTGTGTACATTTGCAGTATAAAAAGAGGAAAAAGAATGTAAAAACACAATAAATACCTTTCTTCATGGGCCCTTTAATTTGTCAGACCTTCAATAAAGTACACATATTTGATATGGCTATACCTAGCTCAATAAATGCTGTGCTAAATGTCTGGGGCAGCACGGTGGCTCAGTGGTAAGCACTTCTGCCTCACACCACTGGGGTCAAGAGTTGAATTTGTGACTATGGCCTTATCTGTGTGAAGTTTGTATGTTCTCCCCGTGTTTGCGTGGGTTTCGTCCGGGTGCTCCAGTTTCCTCCCACACTCCAAAAACATACTGGTAGGTTAATTGGCTGCTATCAAGTTGACCTTAGTCTCTCTCTCTGTGTGTATGTTAGGGAATTTAGACTGTAAGCCCCAATGGGGCAGGGACTGATGTTAATGAGTTCTCTGTACAGCACTGCGGAACTAGTGGCGCTATATAAATAAATGATGATGATGATGACGATTATGATGATGGGGTTGTACAAATGGCCTGAAAGTAACAGTTATTTCCCCCCTTTTGTAAAAAAATAAAATATATATATTTATTCCAACATGTTACCAAAATCACACACTATGGGGTATATTTACTATGCGGTGGTTGCCTAGAACCGCCAATTCCCGGAACCTTTACAGAACCACCACATAGTAAATATACCCCTATATCTTCTGGGGGGGGAAAAAAACACTTAGATTGAGAATTAAAAAAAGTCATTACCAACTAAATGAAAGCAATGCAAACATTTTTCATGGATTTGGTCAGAAAAAAAGTGAAACCCTTCCAGTCATAGTGAATTTAAGGTGGATGCTGTCTTAATTGTTATAAATAGAGGAAAATATTATTTTCTTGCGAGATTCATGAGCTGAGTAAAATAAAATCCAGGAGGGGAACATGGCATTTGCTGGACACCCTGCAGTGATGTAGTTCCACGCTGATGAACACTTATTTAAATAACATGTTAAATAGGCAGAAGCCTCAAAAATGACTGAAACATATTTAGTAGCTATAAACAAAATTAAAAGTTTCTGTTTAGTTTTTCTATAAGACAGCATTGCAAAAATGTATCTTGATACAGTGGTTGCATTGCTGCCTCACAGCACTGGGGGTTCGTTGCAATACAATTGCATGACATTTGCATAGAAGGCAAAGTGTCATACAGTTTATACAACCAGACAGCACCTGCTCTGCAAAGGAGTAACTTCCTGTATGGTAACTGTTCCATCCCAGGGACACAAATGCTGCACTAATACAGAGATACTGCATTAAAGGATTAGTTTTCATTGTGGGTGGAATGTCAAAAGTAAAAACCTGTACCAAAATATTGCTGCTGGCAGTGTGTAGGTGGGGGTCAGCATGCTGCCTGTCTGAAAAACACAGACATCGTGTGACTCTCATGCCCAGTGTTTTTTTCTTTAGACGGGCAGCATGATAACCAATGACGACATACTATCAAATGGCGCTAACAGGAACAAGTGGAGCAGTGGAGAATGCACACAAGACATCAGGCTACCCACCGGTTCATGAATAACAAATCATAGGTAAGAAATCTTTTGGGGCAGGGTGGAATTATACTTTACACACATAGACAAATGCACTGCATTGACACCAAGGGCTGGAAACTTTTGGCCTGGGGTAACAAAAAAAGCAAGTGGTCCAGGCTCTTCTAATAGCGCACCACAATGGAAAGATAGGAGTGATGAAAACTGCAAAAGACATGTTTTGCCTAATATGGGTGTAGATTTATATAGTTAATACAATATACAACACATTATGTGAAATAACTATAAGCAAATACAACACATCTCCATCTGACTAGTATTTAATGCAGATATTATTATAGTCAACACCATACAATACAGAGTACTTTACTGACCGCCATACAACACAGAGAGCATTCTAGTAATCTCTATAGAATACTGAGTGCATTCTATTAACCTCTATACAATACAGAGAGCATTCTAGCATTCTAGTAATATCTATACAATACAGAGAGTATTCTGGTGACCTATATATAATACAGATAGCTTTCTAGTGACCTACTGTATGTACAATACAGAGCATACTTGTTACGTCTATAAAATACAAGGAGCATTCTAGAGACCACTGGTCAAAACACAATGCATACTACTGTTCAATGACAAGCATGTGCTGGAGGGCACTAAAAAAAGCAGCCCCCTAAAATCTTGGTAGCTTTTGTAACCCGGCCCCTAAAGTCACTCAATATGGCACAGACTTCAGAAGATATTTTATGTGCAGGCAAGTGAAATAGCAGTAAGATTAATAAATTATTATATAAAGTCTAAAATGTTGTGCTATTTAATTATTAGTAGATAAAACTCAAGTACAAGATACAGTTCATCCTTCTAATATTTGTTCGCTTTATATCTACAGACCCCCCTCCCCTCTAATCTCTCTAGGTGCTAAAATCAGACATAGATCTCTGATCATGACCCAGGTACATTACTTACTCCTCTTGCAGTCCCACTCTTTCTCCCAACCCACGCACTGGAGTAGAAGTAGAGTTTTAGCTTTGCTGCCATACCCATTAGACAGATTCTGCCCTCTGATTGGTGGATAGTTCCAGCCAAAATATAAACCAATACCTCATATTTTTATTGTGCTAAATATATTCACTTTTGTACTGACAGCAATAAGTGCTGACAACTATCCATATAGTGCATTTATATTGCCATGCAGTTGGTCTACTAAAAAATGCATGTGAGGCTGAGCTCTGGCATATTGCTTTTCTATTATGCTTACTAATATTGCCTAACGTTCTCCTGCAGCTTTCCAGCCAGCATACAAAGGGTTATGTAGATGTGGTTTAAAATCCAAACTTCTTGTCACATTTTAGCAGACCCCAGTCCATGTGGCTAGTGTAAAGAGCAGACCCCAGTCCATGTGGCTAGTGTAAAGAGCAGACCTCAGTCCATGTGGCTAGTGTAAAGAACAGACCTCAGTCCATGTGGCTAGTGTAAAGATCAGACCCCAGTCCATGTGGCTAGTGTAAAGATCAGACCCCATTCCATGTGGCTAGTGTAAACATCAGTCCCCAGTCCATGTCGCTACTGTAAAGAACAGACCCCAAGTCGTATGGCTAGTGTAGAGATCAGACCCCAGTCCATATAGCTAGTGTAAAGATCAGACCCCAGTCCATGTGGCTAGTGTAAAGATCAGAACCCATTCCATGTGGCTAGTGTAAACATCAGTCCCCAGTCCATGAGGCTAGTGTAAAGATCAGACCCCAGTACATGTGGCTACTGTAAAGATCAGACCCCAGTACATGTGGCTAGTGTAAAGATCAGACCCCAGTACATGTGGCTACTGTAAAGATCAGACCCCAGTCCATGTGGCTAGAGTACAAAGCAGATGTCTGGATTCAAGGCTGCCAAAATCAGGTCTGTGTGTTTTGTTTGTGAAACGTACTTCTTTACAGATGCCAAACCTGTATGTAAATGTATTTTTAAATGGTATAGTTGCCATGTAGTGTTAATTATTCTCTCCGATTTCTATGTATTTTATATTTTTTTATTTTGGATTTTTTTTTGGTCCCAACAATATCCCTTTTAATCTTGACTCAATAGGAGCAATTTACAGTGTGCTAATGCTATATTAGTACACTGTGCTGGTTGTGTGCTATGTTTATATTGTATTTATTGTTGTATGGGATAAATATATAGCTTCTTGTGTGTGAAGCTACCTGTGGACATATAAGTCGGTGCTGTGTTTGGATACTTTTCTTAGTTTATACAAATTCCAATGGCATGAACATTAATTTTTCTTCACAAAATTGTATAAAGTACATAAAGTCGGTCAGTTTATGCTAACGATGATTATGAATGTTATTCACACTCTACACAACACTTTCACAACCATCAGATCAGTGCAATGATCATTCTCATACAACTTTTGCTCACAGGTCACTGTTGGAAAACAAGTAGAAGGTTCCTGGGTGCTAATAGGCAGAGACAAGCTACTACTTTCACAGCAGAAGCTCAATGTAGTATGTGGCGACAGTGCATTTCTCTGTTCTCTTCCAAAATATGCATATTACAATCAGGGCCGTAACCAGGGCTGTGCGATAGGGGCGACCGCCCAGGGCGCAACGCTGAAGGGGGGCGCAGTTTAGGTATATTTTAGGTTCATTTGTTTAAAATTGAGGGCTAGGGGGGCGGCATTTGACTTTCTCGCCCCAGGCGCTAGAATTTTAAGTTACGGCTCTGATTACAATGACTACATTCTGCATATAATTGTGCATGATCAGCAGCCGATAAACAATACTGGTGGCATTATCTCTTGTGCCTGCTTACCATCTCCTAGGAACTGCAACAGTGCAAGGTCAATGGGACGCTTCCATCGGGAGTTCTTCTGCAGAGCTATGCCATACCCAGTTGTAGCAAAGACTTTTCCACTTCCAATGGTCACCAATTTACACCCTTCATCCTTGCCTGCCATGTAATTCAGTACTGCTGCGTCATAGATAAAGGCATCCAACTTTCTGCCAGGAAACACAAGAAGGACAAAGTTATTGACTATGAAAGTTGTCAAGAGGGAAAGATATTTAGGTTAATATATGTGCAAGACCTATCAATACTAGAAACATGAGTCATTGTAACAGATCTATTAAAGCAACAATTGTTTAGAACATAACCAATATGTTGAGACGTTAAATTCAATTCAGCGCAATGTGCCGCAATATGTCCCTGGAACAGTCCGCAGAGACATATCACAGCGCAGTTTTATGCAAATCACCTTTCATTTTCTCTTGCATCAAATAGAGATATGAGGAGAAAATGAGCGCACACTCTATACCGTATTAGTCGGCAATGCGTGTAGCCGGACATCACGGTGATGTCTGGCGACACTTAGTGGCTAATTAAATCCCCCCCTAGGATTGAGCATTCGGCTTAAGAAGAAGCTAGGCTGATAATTCACCATTGGGATAAGATAGGGGAAGCTATCCAGCAGGTATTTAATGATGGCGGGTGGCTAAATGAAGGTAATCTTTAGTTTAATCGGTATCATGCTTTAGACTGGAGCTGAAAAGCCTATTGTACGGGATAAGATAATCCAGTACAATAGGATGAGATAAAACAGGTTAAATGGTCACATATAATCAGCACTCATCCTTAGAGACATTCAGGTCACCAGGTACCAGGTTCATACTAGAGATGCTCACTGACTCCCGTGAACTGGTTTTGGTTTTGGATCTGGATTAGCTTCGTGTGTTTTGGCTTTGGTTTTGGATTTTTTAGAAAAAATCCTAAAATATGCTAAAATCACATATTTTTGCTCTTTTCTTTTTTTCCTACATTATTATTAACCTCAATAACACTAATTTCAAGTCATTTGCAGTCAATTTTGACCACCTCACAGATCACAATATTATTTTCATACACTTTCGGACATATACTGCAGCGATCTGGCTGGTTGGTAAGCGACAGAGCAATGACTCAAACACACGGCAGTTCCAAGCACATCTAGGACACATTGGCACACGCAGTGGCAGAAAAGAAAAATGGTGTAAGATGGAATTGTCCTTGGGCTCACCGTTATGTTTGAGCTTAAAAAGGAATTAAAAAATTGCGAGATCTGACAACGTAAAGATGACGTTTTGCCTCGTTTTCGATTCAGAGGGCCCGCGAAAGAACCGAGCCGGCTCGGCTTGGTACTTGGATCCTCTAAGTTCGGGTGTGTTCGGTTCTCGAGGAACCGAGCCTGAGCATCTCTAGTTCATACCTACTGCCAAAGCCCTCATACCAATGACAACAAGTAGAATCATAACTCCAATAATGAACGTAAAGATGGTAATTATGATACCTCATAAAGCAGAGACCAGAAATGTTCATTTTCCAAGATGGTTCATAAATGGCAATATATATACAAGGAACAGTAAATAATTATTTAATTAGCAGTCAGAGACGCAAGTGTGTGATCATTACGAGCATTCCTTGCCCCAGAAGGTGTTTCAGCGTTCCAAGATGAAATATAAGGGGAGTACGATGCATGCTTGGAAAAATACTGCATTTCAAACTAGAACTCAGAAAGTCATCTCTTTGCATATATAGCAGGGTTGTCACTGATTATTAATACACAATGCTGCCACATATACATAGTATGAATTAAACAATTCTATTTGCTTTACAGTGCAGAATACATATTGACACACCTTTGCGGGGCAGAGATGCTCTTGGTGATCATACACTGTGACCGGTGATTGGACAATTAATTGCTGCACCCTATCTTTTTTTCTGTGCACGTGCCGTGTCAAAAAGATATGTTGGTTCGAAACATCACTGTTCTCTGCTATGAGAGGTGTTGCAATTAGTGTCTTTTATGTGCATTTTCTAAGTGCTGTTTCCAGAGTATGTTCATTTAAAACTAAACACATATGAAATACACATTATCTGGTCCCATTATAGCTCAGGTATTTTTGCATGTCAGCAGTTAATGCTATGGAAAAGCAAAGCATTCAGCTGAACAATCTGTATTGGAACCAAGCTCCATGTGTATATGATGTGTATCAATTTCTACATGCTGTGGGGAACAGAACATTAATGCCTCTTTGTTTCAAGTTTTGTACAGTATTGTTATCCTGTGGTAGTTTTCCTTTGAATGGCTATAAGAAATATGATTCATACTTAAAGAGTTTGTCAACTATTTAACAACCCGCATCATTAAGTCCTGCACAGCCATTAAACAAGCCCTGCCCCCAAGGAATCCTCTGTCACTTGAAAACCAGGCAGTGGACATTGCTGTGTATATGAAGGACAGAATCCATCCAATCATAATCAATAAAACGGAATAGAGCTTCTGTTAAGCTGTTTTGTATAGGACTAGTTGGATTAAAGGGTAATGCCTTCCAAAACGGAATTTTCAGTTCCAAACATGAAACATTAATGCATAATGTTACTTGGGGACATTCCATGTGATCTGACAATTCCCCCAGTGTCTGCCACAGTCTAGCTATGTTCTTCTTGCTCCTGAAAGCAATGTGTTATAGAGAGACAACATGCTGCTTTAAGTAAAAAAGTCTACCAATGTCTGCTACACTAGTGAATGCTCTCATAGCTCTTGTTGGCAGAGACATAAGAGCATCGCTGGACTGTGGCAAACATCAGTAACCCACCAGATCAGGTGGAACATAGGACTAAAGGTAAGTAATACTTTGCAATCATGTCTATATATAGGAATTCCACCTGAAATTACATATTTCGTTTTTGGCGGAATTATCCTTGAAGTCTTGTTGCAGTGGCTGCTTTTACGTACACAGCGCAGTCTGACTGCATTTAGGGGGGAACAGGAAATAAATAAAGGATGGTTGTAAACTTTTGGACCTTAAAGTGCTAGCAATAACAAAGTATATTTGTATAGTTGCTTCTGCGACTAGATAAACTCATTGCTAAACGTGGCTCGTAAAGTAGTACACACCCTGTCTTCAAGCTTGCCAGAGCATCTTCCACTGATCGCTGGTTGTAGCGCACCATGTAACTGTGCATGTCAGGATAGTTACTGCGGATGTTACGTTCCGTGCTCCCATTTGGGACAGTTCCAAATCGGAACGGCGGGTAGTGCTCTTGGGGCTTCTGGAACTGTTGACACAGAAAAATTGAGGATAAAATTGAGAAAATACAAAGTACTGAATGCGCTATACATGTGAATATGATCAGAAAATGCAAGTACAACGTATATATTAGAACATGGGGCCTGATTCGTTAAGGATCTTAACTTAAGAAACTTCTTATTTAAGTCTCCTGGACAAAACCACATTACAATGCAAGGGGTGCAAATTAGTTTTCTGTTTTGCACATAAGTTAAATACTGACTGTTTTTTCATGTATCACACAAATATCAACTTTAAATTTCAGTGTACAAATAAGCTATCAAGTATTTGTAATTAACTTATGTGCAAAACAGAATACTAATTTGCACCCCTTGCATTGTAACATGGTTTTGTCCAGGAGACTTAAATAAGAAGTTTCTTAAGTTAAGATCCTTAATGAATCAGGCCCATGGTTCTTAAACTAAAGAAATGTGTAACTACATTTATACCCGCATGCAAGCTCTACCTGGTGTTGCCATTTCTTCCAGGCTGAGTCTGGCCGCTTCTAATATCATGCCTCCTTAGGTCATGTACACACAGGAGCTTTATTTATGCAGTTCTCATCCTATGAGAAGTGCTGGTGATGCTGCATTCACTGCTTAGTCGGCACTTAGAATAGAGATTATGAAACACTTAAAAGTACACTGCAATCAGAGTGACCCCGGAATGATCGGAAATGCAGCATGTACTATTCCATAGTATCCATGACCTGTCCTGCCTTCGCTCATGTGTACTGCCAGTGCATAGGGTGAGCTCGGCTGAGATAGGGTGTACCATGGGCGTATGAAAAACACCCATGTGTATGAGTCCTTACTGCACACCTTAACTAGGTACAATCCTTACTTACTGATCCATCCAATTTATTTGTAAAACGTTGTTGATTTACAGCACAGAAAATATGAGAAGATCATTCCCCTATATTTTACTTGCTATGTAACACTGTGCCTCTGTATTTCACAATACCACACTTCCCAAATCACATTGTAACCCTAGATTTTAGGACACTATATTATTATTATTATGATTTATTTGTTAGGCGCCACAAGGTTTCCGCAGCACCGTACACGGTACAAACAGTAGACCACACAGGGTGAGACAGTACAGAACAATAAACACAAAGTACCAATACTTCAGAAACTCCGGGCAGCCATATGGAGTGGGAGGAGGGGCCCTGCTCATATGAGCTTACATCCTAAGAGAGGGTAAACAAAATCAGGCACAAAAGGGAGCCAGTGAAGCAAGGGGGAGAGAAAAGAGGGGCCAGGGGAGAGAGGAGAGAGCGAGCAGAGTAGATGAGGGGTTAAGTGGATGGTTGGTAGGCTTTCAGGAACAGGTGAGTTTTAATTGCCCGTTTGAAGGAGCCCAGATTGGGAGAGAGACGGATGGAACGAGGGAGGTCATTCCAGTGCAGGGGGGCAGCTCGGGAGAAGTCTTGGATTCTGGAGTGGGAAGAGGTGATCAGAGTGGAGGAGAGGCGGTGGTCATTAGCCGAGCGCAGGGAGCGGGCAGGGATGTGAATGGTGAGGAGGTTAGAGATATAGGGGGCAGTAGACTGGGAGAGAGCTTTGTAAATGGTGGTAAGGAGTTTGAAAAGGATCCTGTAGGGGGAGGATCCTATACTTACAATGTATCATTGTACCCCTATATTTTACTATGTGTTGCAAGTCTAGTGGAATCTTTTTCATCAGCTTTAATTAGCGCCGGCAGTAACAGAGGCGCAGAGTCTAGCAAACTCCGAGTTTTTGCCAGAACCCCCCCACCAGGAGGTTTGTTCTTTGCTGCATGTGGGTTCTGCGCTGTCTCCAAGCATTAGGAGCTGGTATCCAACAGCAAGAAGAGACTGGTCAACGTAGTTAGGACTGGTACACAGACGGACTGCAGGATGCCCAATCAGGATATGAAAGGAGCGTCAGAACAAGCCAGGTCAGCAATAATCATGAGCATAAACTGTACCAAATGACAGGCAGCTCTTAAAGGGCCATGCGCCTCCTGTTGTACAGAGTAGGATTGTGGCACAGGGTCTTGGAGCAGAGGGGAAGAGCAAAGAGACCGCACCGGACCGAGGGTTCGAAAGTAACAGCCGGACTCCGATGTGTGACACTATGCCGTTACAACCTATCCCATTCCCTTCCCATATATCACTGTACTTTACATAAATATTTCCTTACTCACCATATATTTATGTAACACAGCACCCTTCTATTGTACAACACTACACTTATAACACCATGCCCCTATATTTTCCAAAACCATGCTACCTTTATAACACCCTGATCTATATTTTACATCACACTTCCCATAGTTTACACGATTGGAAGTGTGTTGCACCATATGGGGCACTGTTACATGAGAACCAAAGTATGCTATACTTTCTATGTAATGCCATTGCATTTACACCCAGGAAGCCCAACCTACAGTGTTCCTTTGGGAACATTACCCAGTTAAACATCCTTATGCTTCCCCCTCATAAATATACAAGACACCTGTGTTGCATTTTTAATTTTATCATCATGTTCCCCCTACGCAATCTGCACACTGATGTATCAACATTCACGATCCTGCAGCAGCAGGCAAGATAATAGCAGCCTGCACAGGCCTGACAATTAACAACATGTGTTAATGAGAGCTTAATCACAAACATAATGAGGAATGTCTTGGTTTTTCACCCCTCCCAGGAATGGTGCAACCTGCCTTTTATCTCTGTTCTTCTCAGTTTTCCCTCTGTCTGCCTCATTTAGCTATTCTCCATCCACTTTACTTGGATTTCGATTTACTGTCTTTATTCGTTCTGCATTTTCTTCCACCTCTCTTATCCTTCCCTCCTCCTAAATTCCACAGCACCACTTAACACATTAGTGGTAGATATTTCTTTACAATTGAGAAGGGTATATCAAGGGCAAATCAGGCATGCCTGACTTTCTCGAGTTTTGGACATTGCTGCGTTTTGAATTGCTGCTGAACAAACAGCACTCATGTTTAGGCACAGGTATAAACGTTTCCTGGGGGTCTATCCATCATACCCGTCCGTAATGAAGATCGCTGCCTCTGTAATGCATCACACCTGCCCTATGTGTTACTTTTGTTGAAGATCTAAGATATGATGTGAAGGTCTCACTAGGTAAAGAGGAAGAACCCAACATGAAACAGACCACAACTGCATCTCCTGAACAAAACGGAATTGTAGGAGCAACAATAGCGCCGAATAGGAATAAGGGAGGATGGTCGCTAGGTGGCCAAATGCAAGTGACATGAAGAAAGGGAGGTACAGACAACGGAGTCCGTCATAATTTGTTACACCTGAGCAGTGCAGGTAGCCACTCAGGGAAAGGAGGGGGCAGGGGGCGAGACAGGAGGCAGTACAAGATGAGGGTAGTTAAAGGAGAGGGGGAAGGAAGTTTATTATACATAGTTTTTCAGTCTCGGAGTCTTTCTTTATTAGCTCACTGCGTGGGACGCCGGTTGGCCGATCTATATCCCTTATAAGTTCAGTACAAAATCTGACACCATGGATGAGAGCACACAGTTGAGAACAAAGGACGAAGAAAGGAGTTCAACAAGGGAAAAGCACAAACCACCTGTATGCATCTCATACAATGCAAGTGCGGTTAGTAAATGTGAAATCACTTCCTGGGAATACATAGCTCATCTTTCAGAAGCAGTAAAGATGGTCAAAAAAAGTAAATTTTCATGGAACAACCACCAAAAATTAAAGGACTCTAGAAGACCAGACCTTGCATGCAAATCCAGTATATATGGTCTGAAGCAGGTAGCGAGAGCATGGAATTGCAAAAATAAATGATGTGTTCATAGAGGGGGACTTTGTCAGGAGAAAAGCAGTCTTTATAATGAAAGACACAAAATACAGGGCATCATTGAGGATTTCAGGATGCAAGCTGCAAAACCAGTCAGCAATCCCATGGAAA
This sequence comes from Mixophyes fleayi, assembly GCF_038048845.1. NCBI lineage: Eukaryota > Metazoa > Chordata > Amphibia > Anura > Limnodynastidae > Mixophyes > Mixophyes fleayi. The sequence goes on along the minus strand of NC_134407.1, from coordinate 196,432,456 downwards.
CCAACTACAAAAAAGAAAACAGTAACCAGGACGTTTCACTACCAGATAATCAACAATACAGAAAAGCAAAATTAAAATTGCTCTGCACTGCCACTGTCACCAGACCTGACATTTCAAAATCACCAGGAACCTTTTGAAGAAAAGTCTCAAAGCCAAGCCAAATGGATTGGAGTGCTGTAAAAAAATGTTATATGCTATTTATAATGAACCGTGGACCTTCAGCTGATAGTTCCAGCAGCTGGTAAATGCAGCCTGACCAGATGTGTCGAGAAGGGTTTATACTCTGTAGAGGATCCATCAGGTGGACTAACATAAAGGAATCTTCTGTGATGCTTCCTTCAATAGAAGCAGAATATAATGAAGTCAAGAGGTGATAGGATGGAGACAGCTGTAACTGACCTAGTACAACAGCAGGCAGAACTGACATAAATCTTTGAAGGTAACCAAGGATGTCTTGCACTAGTGCAAGTTAACCCGAGAACCAAGCACATTGATATGAAGTATCATTTCCTTGCCTACAAGAACAAGGCCTTGACTTACAGTACAGTCCAACTAAAGACACGATCGCAGACACCTTTACAAAACCCTCTGCCTCAGGAAAGACATGGGTATAGTGGACTAAGCCTCAGTTGTTGAGCATAACAACAGCTACAGGCTAAGTATTACTTGAGTGACTTTACTGGAGGGACACTAGGTGGCGCTATATCGCCAGTTGTCTCTTTTTTTGTGATAGTGTACTGTTCTATCTCTTTTAGTTAATTCTCCTTGTTGTGAGTTTCCTTTAGTGGTCAAAAGGTAAAATTTATCCTACACTTTTGCCCTGCGTGTTGATACTTGGACATAGAAGCTTAATCTGCAACACTTACCACTAAAAGTGATTAAACTCCTACTGAAGCTGATTGAGGCTTTTAAAGTTTTGCACTGATCCGAGTTCCACATTGAAGAAGTTAGATACATTGTATCAGGGGCGGACCTAGACATTTCTTTAGGGGGGGAAATGAGTGTTTCTGGGGCACTCAGAGGACCATACATTTAAAATATATTTCATACTTTATTGGTATGCATTAAAATATTCTCATGAAAGTCTTCTGTGTGATAATCAAAACAAACGATTAGCGAAATAATAGAATATGGATATAGCAATGAGAAACCAGAGAAATTACTGTTAAAGCTAGCAAACAAACACTGCTATAACGCGCCACAGTCTCCTATGCTATAATCAGATATACTGCTGCAGGTCTGGGAAAACACTGTGGATAGTAGACTGGGAGTCGCTGCTGACTGAATAATAACAGCTGAATGTTTATAAAGTCCCCTTCTGTGCCAAAGTGAGAGTGGTACTAAGTCTACTATCCACAGTGTTGACTTCTTCTCTTACGATTATGTGTGGGTGCACCACTCCTATGATGGCTGACAAAATGTTGGTTGATATTAAGCCTTATGATACTTGAGACTTATCAACCATCTAGGAGAAGTCAGGTCCACCTGGTGCGATATATTCTCCTTGTAGTACATTTCTTTAGAGGGGGAAAGATTTAGCATAGTCATGACCCTGCTTCACTCTGATTGGTTGGCCTCGCCCCCTCCTTCCCTTTGATTGGACCTCTCAGCCGCAATTCAAAGATTGGAAGATTGCTGCTGGGGGGAGGGGGGGGGGGTGGGTGATTGCCTGATCGCCCCCTCTGGATTGGCCAGTGCATTGCATTCAGAATGGTTTACTGGTTATTAGACTATATATAGGGAATGGGAGCTAATCATTGGACTAACATCCTATCACCCAAGTAATAGTACCGCTGGACGTGCTGCAAATAGAGCATTTTGTAACTTCTATAAAAATGTGCATTACTGATGTGAATGTGGCTGTATGGTCTGTCCATATGGCACAGTGCACCTACATGGGTGATATATGGTATTGTTTCAAGCATACAACACTTATACAACCTCTGGCACATCGACATCACAAAATCTCACGGACGGCTTGTTCATATCATCTTATTGATTTGGATCAACTTATTGTTTGCCAAGACTGAGGTTAGGTATATACTATACTGATGGCATAAATATTATTACACTGAGATGATTCATTAGGATTTTTATTTTATTTTTTGCATTTGATCCGCATTTTTCTAAAGGACTATTGACGCCAGAATCAAATTATAACCGCACTATGTCATTTACACAATCTGCAATTTATTAACCACGGATCATTGCAGAATAAGTGCTTACTATCCTTGATCTCTTCATGCAATCTTTCCATACAATTATATTCGATTAGCAATATCTGTTACAATTACCGCATCATTTATTGAGACGTAATTGACTTATATAGTGGAGCCTGGAGATTTAATTGCATTTTATGTGTTTTTCATGTATTAATGTAATAGACTGTTTTCTATTTTTCTAGATCCGACTCTTCTGTTTTTCTGATGAATAATGAGTTTATCAGGATTTATCATTTTGTTTTTTTCCGTTAATTATAGGGTTATTAGCGGAGCGTGCAGATGCCTTTTTTTTTGTTTACTACACATGCGATGCAAATTAGTAAGTAAAACTATAGCATGCATGTAAATTAATTGCGCTCATATATATATATCTGTAATCTGAATTTACATAGTGCACCCACCAACGTGATCCATTTTCCCCAGGAGACACTGCTCTGTTCCCTATTTCCATATTAATTTTCCAACTGAATTAATGTGAATTGAATAATTGATGCTGAAGGTGTTGTGTATGTTTTTTTTCAAACATCAGTTATGACAAATTGATTTGGTAACCCAAACATTGGTCCAAACTAAATTGAACATTAAAAGCTACATTCCAATATATAGAAAATAAAACTAAAATGGAGAGAACATTTTAAAATAATATTGGAAGTTATAAAGCGAAGACATAGGGGACAAATGTATCAGACGGCGGTTTCCTTAAAACGCCGATTTAGAGGCGTTTCTACAGCGGGTTTTAAACAATTAAAAGACAAAACTATTAAATACATAAACACTGATAGACTGCCAAAAACTGGTGTTTGTTCCAGCAAAGCATTCAGCATTACCGTTCCGATTTTTAATCTTGACTACAAACAAACCGTTCAGTGTATGAAACGGAGGCTTCACAAACCACAGCAAAACCATACATGCCAACTCTCCCGGAATATCCGGGAGACTCCCGAAATAGTGCAGGCAAATATCCCGCATATGGCATCTTGCTCTTGACGCAATTCGCGGTGAATCGCGTCAGTTTGGTCCCACCCCCCCCCCGTGGCAAAACAGCATTTTGTCACGGGGGCGGGGCCAAATGACGAGAATGACCGCGCCCTGCCCCTCCCGCCCTCCAACCACGCCCCCCTGCCTGGGATCTCCCGAAATTAACTTACCAAAGGTTGCCAAGTATGAGCAAAACCTGCCAAAACAAACGGTGGTTGTGAGAGGCAAGAGGCTATCTTGCCATTCATAAAATAAGAGGAGGCATCAATGACTTAGGAATTATTTTGGCAAAGATTATTTTATGATTATGGGAACAAAAAGTAATTAATAATTAACTTACAGGGGCAATTTTTATTGTTCATTATATTAAGGAGGCAATATGACTATATAATTATATTAAGGGGCAATAATATTTAATTGTTAAGAGGTGCAATAAATATTTATGGTGGGGCAACATTTTATTATATGGCACTACAAGTGCCAGCATGCACTTGTGTGCAAGTGCATGCTGGCACTTGTAATGCCACGCGTTTGCAATATAACCGGTGCCCCCATCATACATAATTATTGCAACAGTTAGCAATAAAATATTATTGACCCTTAATATAATTATATTGCCCCCTTAATATAATGAGCAATACAAATTGCCACCATAATTTAATTACTCACTTTGACTCCATAATCATTAAATATTGGTAGCCACAATAATTCACGGTGGTGCTTGCGCTAACTAGCCTATCAGAAATAGAGTAAACTACCAGCAGTTTAGGCGTATGTAAACCGTCACACATCGCCAGCAGTTTCAAATTCAACCCTCAAACCGCCCTATAGTAAATGTGGCAGTATGGAGCACTAAACCGCCAGGAATTGATGGTGATGTGCGGTGGGTTATAACTGCCGCACAAAGCGCCGTTTGATACATTTACCCCATAATGTTCAATAAGACCCAGTGCACAATGTTCTGCTCCTGTTTTCCAATGTATTCCCAAACTGAATTATCCTTACCTCAATCTACCGTTAACATGCATGATTATTGTAGCGTTTGGACAGTACGTGCTTATAACAGTTGCTGTGTGAACAGCACGCATGGTGAGGCATTAAGATCAATGATCCATTGCTTGCCGAGAACTAGGAACACTTCACACATCTGTATTCTCTGCAGACATGACATGTGAAAATGCTATTAAAATGCCAAACAGCTGCTCATCTGAATAAACCCTGAGGCATTGTCTAGTGGGGTGACTTTTCTCTCTTTTAACGGCACATCCTGACCACTTTTTTAGCGCATCTGATGTGCCATGACACTCCTAACACACCCCTGCATGCACTTGAATGGAATTCTAAAATAATGCTTATAAACATTGTGACTGGACCATCACATACAGGGGGAAATGTTTTTCTAGTTTTCACACATGTAAGTGTATTGTAACAAGGGTGGGCTTGGATAGCAATACAGTCAGGCTCAATATGCTCCCAATGGGTAGTACCAAGATCTGGGAGCAGCAGTTCTTTAGCTGCCACAGACTGTGCTCACCGAGCTCACCTGTATTACTTTCCACCATCAGTATGTATCTGATTGGGGAATCAGGTTATAGCAGCAGGAATACCACTGGACCCCTCTCACTCATTCAGTACCCCAGGGGTGTTAAGGCTACTGTACCACTCCCATCTCGACTTCTCATGCACCCAGCACTTGGGAGTAGGGAAAGCAGCCCAATCACTGTTGGGACCTGCTGTATGCACACTGGATGTTCATACAAACGTGCTGTGCCGTCCAGCCCATCTGGAGTGTCTACTGCGCATGCGCAGTGCTTGCCCCAAACTGCGTACAAGTATCGTATCCTGGGGCCTGATTCATTAAGGATCTTAACTTGAGAAACTTCTTATTTCAATCTCCTGGACAAAACCATGTTACAATGCAAGGGGTGCAAATTAGTATTCTGTTTTGCACATAAGTTAAATACTGACTGTTTTTTTTAATGCAGCACAGAAATACTTGATAGCTTATTTGTACACTGAAATTTAAAGTTGATATTTGTGTGCTGCATGAAAAAACAGTCAGTATTTAACTTATGTGCAAAACAAAATCCTAATTTGCACCCCTTGCATTGTAACATGGTTTTGTCCAGGAGACTGAAATAATAAGTTTCTCAAGTTATCATTTCATTAATCCTTAATGAATCAGGCCCCTGATTCCTTAAGACTGTTTACTACATTTACAATCCTGTTTCCTGTATTCAATAAACCAACGTTCTGTTTAAGAGACAACGGGGTATATTTACTAAACTGCGGGTTTGAAAAAGTGGAGATGTTGCCTATAGCAACCAATCAGATTCTAGCTGTCTTTTTGTAGAATGTACTAAATAAATGATAACTAGAATCTGATTGGTTGCTATAGGCAACATCTCCACTTTTTCAAACCCGCAGTTTAGTAAATATACCCCAACGTGTGGATTAACCTCCTTACTCTCTCTGCTGACACCTGTGACAATCTAATAGGCATCTGCCAATACAGGACCACCAGGGTGAGTTATATTATTTTTATATTACAGATTAATACTTAGGCATTGTAAGGGGCACTGGTAAATAGACATTCTAATAGTCCAGTGGGGGCAGCTGCAGTGACTAAAGGGGAATCTGGCAAATTTGGTAGCTGCTCCTTAAAGTCTGGAGATGGGAGGTGACAGTGGTGGGCAGCACTTTGTCTGGCAGCTTAGAAGGGACTGCTGCAGCAACCCTGGGAGGTCCCAGTGGTATTTGGCTGCCTCAACTCTGGTCACCAAGTCCGGGAAGTTCTACCGCAGCCTGAACAGGAGAGTTGAGCAACTGCCAGGACCAATGCTCCAGAGTCCATCACACTTTTCAGAGTAACTTGCTCATGTAGCATTTCATTTAAATCCTAAACGGGTTTTGTATTTTTTTAATCTTTGCTTTTATTGTACTTGTGATTTCATTTAGTTTTCATTCAAAGGGGAGTGGAAGAGGGGGGGAGGGGTGATGCTGCTGATTGTTGGGCTACATGTATTTCCTTCCTACAAGGAGCTCTTTGTCTCTCACGATTATGTCATCGTTACGTCACAAGACTTTCTCCTCCAGGCTGGAGACCATCTGCTCAGTGCCACTGACACTCTTTGGAGCAACACCCAACGACGCACATTTACAGGTAGTGCCCTAAAAAATGTATTTTCCTGCAAGCCTACAAGAATGTTAGTACCTAGATTAACAGATGTGTCTTCATTCTGGCTCACTTACTTCCTGTTATGTGCCATTCTTTTTGCTCCTATATTCCCATGTTTGTATGAGGAGCTTACACATACACAAAAAATAGAAGCCACATATGCTTTTTACGTTACTAAAAGCTAAGAGTAAAAGGAAAGTTCTCTCTCAAATCCAATGACATATAAACTCAAACAAAGCATGTTTAATTGATGCCCCATTTAAATCGGATGTGAAATATACTTTGCTGAGTTGCTATATATCTGGGGGTGGCATTATTTTGTACATGACAAAGCAGGTTTATATTTATAGGGGGCAGCAGACCTACACAGAGGAGCAGCCATGCCCTCACTGTGGTATGGCCATGCCAATTCAGTTGTGGCACACAAGATCTGTCGTGGGCATCTATGAAGGGGCCACCAAGAAGTTGCAGTACCAGGGCACAAAATTCCTCTTGGCAGCCTTGCCTGCAGCCCATGCAAGTGACTGACCTGGCAACTTTATTAAATTATGTTCTAAATTGGAAATAATTCTGATTAGATATCTGAAAAAAGCATTGCAGGACATTTTCTGACATGGTGATGACCATTTTCAAACAAAATTGCGGCTGGTGTCATACAAGCAGGAAAAAACACTTTAATTAAAAGTGATTTAACTGCTCAAGTGACAAATGAAGAAGAAATAAAGCGCAATTTTATCAGTCACTAGGCAATACGGTTTAGTTGTTTTCCTACTGACTCTTAATGCTGCAATGCAGCATTTTGTATTATTGTATTATTTAATAAAGTGTAAGTTGTATCCTTATACTACTGAAAGCTGGAGGCTTTTTAAACTATTATATAGCTATTTCTTGTCTTGTTTGATATTTTATGCATTTTTATGATTTTCTTTTTTGCTATTTCTCTATATATTGTCATATTCTTTTTGTTCTATGATCAGCACACAATCACTTAACATGCCAAATCCGATCCAGTGGTGCACGGTGCCCGATAGTACACAAGGCCCGCTGTCTTATGAGATGCACAAAATCCAGAATCTTTTGTAGAATTTGCTTTTCCATGAATCGTTAAGATACAGGTTTTTTTAGATGGCTGAATAAAAATCCTGATTTTAGTGTGTAGAACACTACCAGTGTCACACACAGCACTGGAGAGACATGGAGGTGAGGAAGATAGGTCTGCCGAAAGTTTAATTTAAGGCCCTTAAAAGTTTTCAATCAACGGCATGGTAGTCCGTAGTGATGCTGTAGAGTTGTATATTTATGCTGGTGTGTGTGTGTCACTGTAGAAATTGGTTTGTGTAGGACAGTAGGACACTGTATGTATATTAAGACATATAATATGTGCAAGTACATTACCACGTTATCACTTCAGCAGAGCGTGTGCAAGGTTGAAGGGGACCACTCTCACCTTCCTGTCGCTCAGGCCAGACACTGTGTCGATGTATTGCTCTTGAATCATGAAAGCCGCAAGGTTGGCTGTATAACTGGCCAGGAAGATGACCGCAAAGAACGCCCACACCAACACCATGATCTTGCTGGTAGTACCACGAGGATTCTGTATGGGAACGGAGTTATTAAACACCAGTGCCCAGAGCAGCCACAAGGATTTCCCCACTGTGAAACTTGGACCTCCCAAACCTAAAGAGAAATGCACATAAAGGTTAGAATGCTATGTCTAGCCGTCTTTCATTATCTGTGTATGTTAGGGAATTTAGACTGTAAGCTCCAATGGGGCAGGGACTGATGTGAGCGAGTTCTCTGTACAGCGCTGCGGAATTAGTGGCGCTATATAAATAACTGGTGATGATGATGATGATTCTCACTGATCTCTCATCACTTTTCTCACACCAGTCCCAGCCCTTAACTTCACGTCAAAATGATTTATGTTTAGAGCCTTCCCCAAAGTTTGTTCATCACACTGTACCTCTCTTAACTGCCCTCTACTCTGTCTCTTTTCGACTAACTTAAGACATTTATGTTTTTCCAAAACAATACCTTATTCAATGATAAAAAAAACAACTATAATAATTTGCATATTTATTGTAAAAAACAACAAGTATTAAAATTACAAAATTAATGTAATCTGTATAACAGGCAACAAAGGGAATAAAAACTATGATCCCTGATAAAATTAGGGTTGCCACTTTTTTATTTTTAAAGTGCAAATCTAGACAGGTGCAGTTTCAAAACAAATGAGCTTTGCATTAGCATATTATGCTATATAAAAAAAGAATATCCTTTTAATGTGCTGTGCAATACATAGGTAATAAAACAAAACATTTGGGACATGTGTGATACTGTTAGAGAGGACATGCTTATTGTTCTTCAAAAATGAATATTTGGCATGTGCATTAAGATTAAAAAGACACAATCTGTACCCACCACTAAGTAGTACAGCAAAAAAGGAAATACTGTACAGGGGCCTGATTTATTAAGGATCTTAACTTGAGAAACTTCTTATTTCAGTCTCCTGGACAAAACCATGTTACAATGCAAGGGGTGCAAATGAGTGTTCTGTTTTGCACATAAGTTAAATACTGACTGTTTTTTCATGTAGCACACAAATACTTGATAGCTTATTTGTACACTGAAATTTAAAGTTGATATTTGTGTGCTACATGAAAAAACAGACAGTATTTAACTTATGTGCAAAACAGAATACTAATTTGCACCCCTTACATTGTAACATGGTTTTGTCCAGGAGACTGAAATAAAAAGTTTCTGAAGTTAAAATCCTTAATGAATCAGGCCCCAGGTGTCTTTTCTGGTTACCATGCAGAGCCCATTATTCTGGTAACTATAACACATGTGCTGGTGACTATAGCACAATGCACATCCCATATTCTGGAGACTCAAATACAATGCACAACCCTATTCTGGTGACTCAAATACAATGCACAATCCCTATTCTGGTGACTCAAATACACTGCACAACCCATATTCTGGTGACTCAAATACAATGCACAACCCATATTCTGGTGACTCAAATACAATGCACAACCCATATTCTGGTGACTCAAAATACAATGCACAACCCTATTCTGGTGACTCAAATACAATGCACAACCCATATTCTGGTGACTCAAATACCATGCACAAACCTTATTCTGGTGACTCAAATGCAATGCACAACCCATATTCTGGTGACTCAAATACAAGGCACAACCCATATTCTGGTGACTTAAATATAATGCACAATACATATTCTGGTGACTTTAGAACCATGCAGAGGACATATTCTAGTGACTCTAGTAGAATGTAGAGGCCATATTCTGGTGACAATATCACATTGCAGAGCTCATATTCTAGTGGCAAGCATACAAACCAAATACCTCTCCTGACAACCATAATACAATTACTGGTTTGATTATACATATTTGCAGTAGATAAATAGCCTGCTTTCTCTGAAGGCTCCTCTCTGCACTGCCAGGTAATGACACTTCTTCTCACCTGTGATTGGCTGAACCTGTTCAGTCTCGGCTCTCTGTGTAGACACAAAGACTGGCAGGTTGAGCCTCTATGCAGAGAACTGTAACAGGGAAAACGCTGTTCCAAGAAATTAAATTGTGTATCCAGTTTCCTGAACCTGTCTTGTTTTGACCTTGACCTGACACTCAGACAGGTCCTTGTAGACCAGACAGAGATAGACAAAAAATGTGCTCCTTACCACAGGGCACACAGAACAACTGAATACACTATTCAAATTAGTTCAAGATGCCCTATTTAAATAAGGCTGAATTTAAATATTCATACTAGTCAGGTGCCTATTTCTACTTGAAAGGCCAAGGACAAAACACAACAGTTTCCTTGAGATTCTTGTTCTGGTCACTGATTATGAACTCTATTATTTGTTTTACACCAAACTTATCAAGTTTTTGGGTATCCAGGATGCAAATTCAGTTCTACATAACAGTTTCCAAACTCTTTCCACACTCTCATCTCTCCATGTCTTTGCATCCAATTCACACTGACTCTTGTTTAGCTAATCCAGTGGTTCCCAAACTGTGTGCCTAGGCCCCCTGGGGTGCCTCAGCGATCTCACAGGGGTGCCTCGGCCAGGGACAGTGGTAAGCAAGGCGGGGGACTACTTGGTAATTGTTTTGGCTTAGGGGTGCCTTGAAAAAAATTATGGAGGCACTAAGGGTGCCTTGAACTGAAAAAGTTTGGGATCCACTGAGCAAATCTGTATATGGTCTCTCCCAGTATAAGCTATTTCCACTCTCACATGGGCTTATTTACACTTTGTGTTTTAGCACTTTGTGTCCCTATTGCTACAATCCACACACATTTCATATATACATTCTCTCTTGTGTGCACCTATTACACTTTCTATAACAAATCGTTTATACTTGTTACTTTCATAATTCTAAGATTGGCCTTACATGCTGTCCAACAGTTACGGTAGATCATTCAAATTTACCCTCTTATTGCTCTCATTTTTAAGTCTAATTTATTTCACTTTCAACAGATTCAACAAGTTCGTTGACTTTTCACTCACGTTTTCCGTTATTTAGATCTTGGTCGTATCCCATGGGGCTCAAATACTCAAAGATGAATACGGTCACTGCTACAACAGATAGACACATGACAAACATCATCATCCAGACGGCTGGGCTGTATGGCTCTGTGGGGAGAAGTATAGGTGTTAATGAGAAGGAGCTCAAGTCCAACTATGTAGTCACTTTGAGAACCCCAACAAAAGTATAGTGAGCACCTCATTTAATCAATGAGTGGGAAGCATTATGAGCCGAACATTATGGAGTCTTCATGACAAGGTAATCATTCTGGGATAGTCATAAAAATATGAGGAACTCAACACGGTTGAAGAAGCGTAGATATCATAGCACAACAAGGTCACCATTAGCATCCCATTATTGGCAACTTTTCATGAGCAGATACAAGTTGACCAATAGATGCCTACTATGTTGAGTTCCATATTTGGTAGAAGGGGCACAGAAGCATTTGCGAGTGCCACTTAATTAAGTCTGGTATTTGCAGTCATTTTCACATATCCCCAAAACCCAGCAGTATAAAATCATCATGCAAAGTCTAGACTACTTTTAGGCCAGTGAAACATTGAGATCACAGACTCCGAAAGAAGACTCTTATAGTAAAGGCTTTGGGAATCTTATTAAAATGCAGATGTCTGTACAAACATTTTGTATGGAATGAGTTTCTAAAGCAAATGGTTATGGAATAATGATCTGCAAGGAAGGATTCTGCACTGGTGCTCTGCAGTGAAACATGCAAGAGTGATACTCTGCAGATCTCACCCAGGAAAGCCGAGGGGGACACAGTTCCATTGCTACGTGACACCAGGACACTGATTCCGGTCTCTACGAAGGGAACTGAGAAATCCACAATCTCTGAGCGCTCCTCATTTATTGTGAGAGACCCGATAGCAAGGTGAGCTCGCTGGTAATAAACCTGAGCAGGAGTGGAAAAAGAAAGGAGGAAAAAGGCGGAGAGAGTGAAGAAAGGTGGAAAGTGAGTGGAAGATGGGATGGCAGAAAAGTATGAATACTAGAGGGAAAATATGAGAGTAACTAGAAGGGGCAGCTGAAAATAAACTATTGGCATTGCATGTGATGGGAATACATCTTTTAGTGCATTTACTAGTACTTTTTTCCAAACTGCCGAGTGCTCACCTCTCCGATCATTCCATTCCACACACCTCGCACAAGCTTCCCGTGCTTGCCATTAGTCACCAGGTACAGATCATAGGAGAACTTAACAGTACGTGCCAACTTCTTCAAGATGTCAATACAGAACCCTTTGCAGCACAGTTTAGAGTAAGGTTCACCGGAACTGCTAGGGGATAGTAGAAAAGGACTCTGGGATAGGGGGAAGTTTTACAGAATGAGATGAACAGCTTTAAATTGCCATTGAAAGTTGAGTATAACAGCAGTGCCTCAAATTTGATGATTCAATTAAATCAATATTTAATGGAAAATGCAGGTAAAAATATTGGATTTTAATGAAAATAATTTCTAGCATTAACAGTTTACACACCACAATGCCTTGATCAGATAAACAAGAATTTATCATTAACCCCCCCCCCCCCTTACCCCCTTAGACCAAAACTCTCCCTTTGCTCTGTGTTGTCCACTCTGGACTCACCCTTTACCTCAAGGTCAGGTTGCTCTGCTTCCGGCAAGGCACCGTGTTCCGCACACAGTCTCCCGTCATTGGGTCTGTGCTCTCAACAATAACAAAAGGCCTCTCTTCTAAGGTGGCCACTGTTAGGTGACGAGTATCTGACACAAGCTGTTGACCAATGCCGTACCGTGGCCACACCGGGTACTTCATTCGTATTATACCTTGTTCCCACCGACCAACCTAGAGAGAGGGACAATTTTCCTTGGCTGTACTAATTTACTGTGACCACCCCTGAAGAAACCACAGATAAGTATCAAAAAAACTTACCTCCTCCCACAATCGTTGAGGAGTCAACGTAATAACCAGCATGGTTGGATCTAGTAGAAATCCCTGGTTATTGAAGGAAAGGTCTCTCTCCCGCCAAACTATATTCAGCATATGCCTATGAGATGGAAACAAACAGAAGAGGAACACAATGAGAACAAAGAGGATGTACAAAATACATTAGTCAAACTAAGAGAAAATAAACAATGTACAAGAGTGGACGATATAAGCATGGAAGTGTACCTATACAGGGTGTCATTTCCTTGCACTTGTACCGGTGCCAAACAGGTCCCTCCAGGATTGGGCAGCTCACCATGTTTCTGTATGTAGTTCTTAGCTGCCGCAGCAATTACAGCAATCCCATCCTGCATTTTCTGCTGTAGGCTCCTCCTCCAACCATCAGTCACCACACTGACCAGACCCACAGGGAAGAAGTTGGCGGGATGTTCTGGAGAACCAATAGTGAAGCTTGGTACAATCCAGATGTGGTCAGGCCCCAGCAGTCCCGCTTCACCAGCCACATTGAATAACTCCTCAGCCTCCTCTCTAGAGCAGAATAATAGGAGGACTGGAGCAGAGACTTGTCTGAGCACTCGCTGGGTCCCACGGGGGCCTGTGCCTGGCTCTAGAATCAGCTCATCTTGGGGGCCCCAACCGGGTTGAATAACCTCACACAGATCTCGCACAGTCTTGAGGAACAGTCGGTGTCCAGGGTAATGACTGGTAATAACAGAGAATGGACCTAGGTCATATTCTTCCATCACCTTGAAAATGACAGCAAGTTGCTGCTCCAATGAGGCCGCCATCTGAAGAAAGGAAGAGGATGGCTCCTGGAAAAAAAATTAAAAGAATTTGTTTTTACACCGACTGGATTGATTTACATATGTAATGAATGTGCCTTAACGGGCATTCAGATTGTGAAAATAAACCTATAAATGTTATTACAAGTAAAAGGGTATATTAAAAGGTAAATAAGTGATTTTCCTACTCGATCGCTGTGGTTTCAAAGCACAAAAACTATTTATTAAGATGCAAGGGGATCACATACTCCAAACATACACATTTTACAAGAATGACCAAATGCAGGAAAATGGGAAAAACAAACAGAACAAAAGATCACCAAGACTGGCATGCATGGCTAGATAGCACAAGAGCTTCTCTGGGATACTCTGGCGTCCAATGGGTCAGAGTAGTATAATATAGTCACAGGGATAGGGTCATAAATAACAATATTGATAACATCAGGTTTCAGCTACACAGGTCATACAAGGACAATGGTCATTGCTAAAATATTTGCATTTAGGATAAGAACTAGTGAATGTAGCACAGAAACGGACAATGAGAATTGTTTACTGACCAATACAATGTTGAATTTAGAATAGTGAAAGGCAATAAACAATGTTTGGCAACCCAAGGTAATTTTGCATCTGGACAAAGACTCACTAAATGAATATTGGCACAGCTTAAGTATATCTAATGTCTAAAGTTGGTATTGCATTGATATTGATTGTTATTGAGTAAAACCCCCTTCAAAAGGAGAGCAATTCTCATTGTCCCCAAACCTCTTTGATGAATGGAAGCCACGCCTACACATATCCTATTGCACAATGAGTCTCTATGGTGATATGATGGAACAGGGATATTAATACATCAAACGATACGGTTACACCTTGCCGTTATGAGGAGATTACACGCGACCGCTTTTGCGGGGACACGTATTCGCTAGTCTCATTGAATTGCGATTGTGTCATACACAGGGAAAACAATTTACAAACAATCAGATTGATTGATTAGGCCGATATTCCAGTTTATCATTAACAGCTAATTGAAAAAAAAAAAAAATCAACCTTTTTTATTGTTAATTATTAACTTATTAATCATTTTTTATTATTATTATTATTATTATTATTATTATTATTATGGCTTGCACCATGCTGATCAAAGCAAAGATCTTACCTTCCTACAGCATTTTTTTTATACAAATGGAGAGATTTCATGCACTAGTTCCTCAAAGCACACGTTAAAATGGTTACTGAACATGAACACATCACCTTCGTAGTTCTAGAAATTAATTTTAACATCCATAAAAATCCATAAACAAGGAAACACAGGTCTCAAAGAAGCCATATAACACACTGCACAGCAGTGAAACACAGGCAAGTCAATTAGCCAATGACATAGCTGTTGCATTCATGTCCACACTATAGCAGTGTTGGCTAACCTGTGACACTCCAGGTGTTGTGAAACTACAAGTCCCAGCATACTCTTACAGCAATTAGCTGCTATATACTGGCAAAGCATGCTGGGACTTGTAGTTTCACAACACCTGGAGTGTCACAGGTTAGCCAACACTGCGCTATAGCATAGTGAGACAAAGTGCTAAAGGAAAGAAACAGATGCGTCATCAGCTGTGAAACTACCTGTTCCCTTTCTTCAAAGCTGCTGCTCCCTGTCATATGCAGAAACAAACTCACTAATTAAAAACACATTGAAATGAAATGCATCATCAGAAACAACACTCAAGCACAGGTACAAGAACTTGTAGCCAAAAGCAGAAAATCTCTTATGTTAGTGAGATAGGAGCCTTATTAGTAATGAGCGGAACAATTTGCTCAAATTTATCCAATTTTAATGGGACAAGCGCTATTTCCTGTTCAAATGTAGAAAGCCAGCTGAGTGGTAGTGTTGTCAGACACCAAGCGCAAATATAGTTACTGTTACCATACTTTGGATAATTTAATTGGAAAATAATGCAACGCAAACAATTTTATCTTCTACTGACACCATGGACTAGATTTACTAAACTGCGGGTTTGAAAAAGTGTAGATGTTGCCTATGGCAACCAATCAGATTCTAGCTTTCATTTATTTAGTGCATTCTACAAAATGACAGCTAGAACCTGATTGGTTGCTATAGGCAACACCTCCACTTTATCAAACCAGCAGTTTAGTAAATATACCCCCATCTGTCTATTTATTCCTAGATTTTATAGATATGCATATAGATACATCCGAAAATGAATACCTGCATAATTAGGACCAAATAAGCCCCACTCCCATCTGTCTAGAAACGTCCGCTTTTTGGCGCATCTCCACCCACATTCATGTGAGCCACGCCTATTTCAATGCCCATGAATAAATTATGTTCCACTGAAATTGGAACAGTTGGGGAATATGGGTCAGGGAACCCACTTGCCAACAGCGTAAATTTTCCATGTTATGATAGGAGGATCTAGCCAGACGTGGACCAATCAGGGTGTTCCATGGAGAAAGTAGAACACTCAAAGTAATCCCTGGTATTGAGCAGAAATGGAAAACACACGATTTTGTGTATTGGGAGGAGATATTTTAATGAACTTCAAGCTGTGCTTCTATATTTAGGGGTGCCCGCAATGGACCAGTTACTCACACACAAATAAAAAAATCCTCAAAAAAATGGGCAATACCTTGAATACCTTTGCCAACATATGCATTTCTATTGTGGACCACAAGCCTGCACTGTTCAGTATAAACATAAGCACACAAAAAAAATATATAAAAAAATATATAAAAAATGTACTGGTTCATTGGTTAAGGCCAAGTACATACAGCGCTCTCTCTTTATAAAACCACCCACACACACCCCCAGCAATATTTTCTGAGCACAAAAGTAGATTAAAATGTATTAATCCCATTATATGTCACCCTCTTTATAACACCATCCTTGCCATAGCGCCAGTTTTGGCATATGTATTTTAAGCTGACCGAATAAAGAGGTAACACTATACAGTATAAATAATATGAAAAACACAACTACTGTATACAAGTAATTTGTGTAACGAGAAGGTGGGAGTTCCGTCATGTCTAGGCCCATCTACTACTTGTGCTTCAGACTTGGTATATGCACAATTAACGTAAAGATGGTAGCTTGTGATGGAACAACTACGGGAGGTTCTTTCATTAGCTCATCTTACCTTTGGATTTAAGACCACCGCTGAGCCTCCACTAATACTGATGATTGGCACAAGTGTCTGCGAGGAGATGAAGTCTAGGATTTGGGCCACGGCCTCCGTTCCAATATTGTCCTGAAACACAACCGCGTGCGCCCCTTTCAGCGCCAGGCACAGTTGGCGTAGGAGCGGTCCTGGACTGCTGTCATTAACAAGCACAGTGACCGTGTGAATATCGATAGGTAGAGTTAAGGATCCCTCTGGAATCAAGGGTCCCACCAGCTCCGCCTGTGGATAGGAGCCTCCAAATACCAAAGCCACATTCACTACAGGTCCTCCAGCTCGGGGCAACAGTGTTTCCATTACCACGGCACCACAACCCATTGCACCAAGAAGAAGCCAACCCAGGGACTGAGCCAGGGACATGGCAAAGAAGGAGCCTATAGGTGAAACAAGAGAACTCCATAGGATTAGCTATACAATTCCATAGACAGACACATATGTCCTGCTACAATGCAACATTTACCAGCACATTGTTCTTAACCTTGCAATGGTGATACTAAGAAAGCAAATAATAAGTGTTTGCTTGGTAAGAGGAGTGTTGCATGTGATAATAATCTTGATAATAGCTTTTTGCAACAGATGTTTAGACTCTGTGATAAGAGGTGTAAGAATGCTATGAAATAGATAAATGTATAGGTGATGCAGTTTTATTTTGAGTGTATAAAATAAAAGTTGTGTTCTTTGAGATTATACATCATTCAGCAAATAGGAGTATTATAAAAAGGTGTGACAGCATGACTTGGAAGAAGAGGTGTAGCAAAGGTGTGTACTTCAGAGAGGGTTGTAGGGAAACTGTGTGAGGAGGGAGGGAGCATGCCGTAAGTCAGGACGAGGGAGGACAATGTGACACACAGAATTCAAGTATGATGTATTTTTAGTTAGCCTATGAATTATTCATGGGTGGATGTGGCAGACGATCCTGTGATTCCTGACTGCACAGCACACGTCATACTGAGATCATACCACCTAGCCAGAACCAGATATCAAACACAGCCAGAAGTAAGCCAAAATCTGAACTGCACATACCAGAACCATGATCTTCAGCAACAACTACCTGAGAAGACTAGAAGACAACTGCATTATTCTTAGAAGTAGATGAGCTTATGAACTGCACTGCTGTGTCAAAGGCCAATTCTAATATCAATCTGACCTGGACTTGGCTACAAAAATCTGGACCTGAGATGTTCTACCACAACTAAATAATTCAATGACTGACGGAATTATATCCATCAAAAGCAAGAAAAATCCAAAGTACAGAGAAACTGGACCCTTCAATGTGACCTAGAATTAATACAGTGTCTGAATGGGGCCTGCTCTATCAGCACAATGTATGACACTACACATGGAAGTCAAGTACGGTATCTCTTCTATTCTGTAATTAAAAGCCTCCAAAGGTCAAAGAAAAGCATGAAAGTGTTTCAGCACCAGATCTGGTCCATGAGCTGTTCACCATAGCAATGCATCCATCTTTAGCCCCAAAGAAGCTCCAAAGGACTATGGCACAATGTCAGCCACTCTGCAGGGGGCACGAAGCTGGCAGCTACTTTGGAGTCTGGCATAATCGTATAGGTGTCTCAGCGGTACATCGTAATTACACGGGCTCCACTGGAGCTGATGATAAAAAAAAAAATGATGTTGATTCTGCAGGAATGTGGCAAAATGCCATGAACTGGCTGGGTAGCGTGGCATAATGCGGTGGGCACAGCAGAAATGTGGCATATGGCTCCCAGGACTTCTTGAGGGCACCGGACCATTTGTAAATTCAGTGGTTTGTCTTCATCAGGCTTAATTCACAAGATGCACTGTTGCCTTAACTGTTTCCTGCTCCTGAGCCACCTGCTGCCAGTGGGTCCATAGAAAAGAGCATTGTAGCAGACAGTGATCATAAGATAAACAGGTGGGGAAAATAAAGAGTGGGAGATAGAAAAGGAATAAGAGAGTGGAAGACAGCAAGAGTTTAATCTTCAGTAACAGCCAGGTAACGTTCATCCCTCACCTGCCTGAGTCACAGGACACACAGGATGAAGCCGGCAGAATGCAAGACAGAGCGGAGCTGGAAGAGGCAACTGTAAGGAGAAAGGAGCAAAGGAAACACATCTAAACGCAGGGAAATGAGAAGAGATAAACACACAGAACTATAGAAAAGAAAACTGATAAAGTATAAGGGAGAGAATGATCCGAGCAACAAGAATAGGAGAGACCTGAAAAATGCAAAGAATGAAAGGACGGGGAGAGGGAGGAGGTGGGACAGGGTGAGAGAGGAGGAGGGGGGGGGGGGATAAGGATGAAGGAAGGAGTGAGAAGTGTGGGATACGGTGATGGGGAGAACAGAAGAGAGAATGGATGGGAGGTATGTAAAATAGAAGAGGGAGGAAAGAGTCAGCAGGGAGGAGAAAAGAGACAGGTATCAAGAGTGTGAAGAGAGGCATGAGAGAAAGGACAGAATCAAGGACAGAGACTGAGGGGAGCTCTAGATCACTCACAGCTAAATGAGCCTGTCCCTGGCTTAGAGTCACAGGCGGTCTACTGGCAGTCTCTGCTCATCCAGAGATCTCATCCTTCTGTCTTTACAAGGCTCTCCCTTTTTTGACATATTAAAGCATTTTACCTCTTTCATGATGCATTAGGGCACCGTGAAGGCTTTTGATACCAGGGATGCCCCCTATGTTCATCTGATCTCTCCCGTGCCTCCTTGCTGGGGTTGATAAGTGATCTCATTTATTTTAGCCCCCGCACTCTATAAAAAGATTTTTGGGATCAATATATTATTTAAATTATTTATTTATTGGTCTTTACCTTCATCGTAGAGGCTGCTTATCTCAGGAACAAATTATATCTCTCAGGACAGTTTCTCTTCTGACAGCAGCATTGCACATCACACTTTGGGTTTTGGGTTTTGTGCTCTCCTCACCCTCTCTCCAACTTCTCTGTGACAGGTGTTTCCAGATAGTGTGCGTGTGTGCGTATGTGTGTGTGTGTGTGTGTGCATGTGCGTGTGTGTGCATGTGTGTGTGTGCGTGTGTGGGTGTGTGTGTGTTTGTGTGTGTGTGTGTGCGTGTGCGTGTGTGTGTGTGTAAGTGCTGCTATGTATATACACTGTATTTAATGAGTCTTCGCCTTTGCATATTACATGAGATCATATGTGATTTCAGTATTGTTCACTGTATGTCACTGAATATGATTAACACTGGTTACATCTGTTCCCCTCTGCATACATGTGTGGATGGATACTTTAGAGTATATGTTAAATGTAAAACCCAGAACCTTTTATTTCCTCTTATTAAACTGGTAACCATTATTATTTTTGTACTATAACTTTACCTAGTATTATTAATATTATTATTATTATTATTATTATAATTATTATTTGTTTGTAAGGTGCCATAGTGTTCCGTAGCACTGTACATTAGGTAAAACAGCACATACATTAAACAGGGACATACAAGGTAGACAATATAAATACAGAGATGAGAACTAAGGGTAGAGAGGCCCCGCTAACATTCTATAATGAAACTAGGAATCACTACTATTGCTTTTGTACTAAAACTGTGCATAGTATTAGTTTATTAATAGCCACAAGATCTACAGACCACTGCCCTGTTTCTAACCAACTATAGCTTGAAAGAGAGGAAGGGGTGTCTTTGCAGTTTTTAAAGAGGATTATCAATTTGAAGGGAATAAATAATAATTATTTATTTAATATTTGACATACCTGCACCCTGTACCTTGACTCTCCCGGAATGTCCAGGAGACTCCCAAAATTCGGGTAGGTCTCCCGGACTCCCGGGAGAGCAGGCAAATATCCCGCATACTGCAACTTGCCCGTCAAAATGACGCGATACGCGGTGAATCGCGTCATTTTGGCCCCTCCCCCGAGACAAAATGTAGTTTTCGCCCCGGGGGTGGGAGCCAAAATGACGCGATTGACCACGCCCCCCCCCCCCCCCCCCCGCCCTCCAACCACTCCCCCCTGCCTGGGATCTCCTGGAATTAAGTTTCCAAAGATTGGCAAGTATGATCTACAACTGTGTTAACCCGGCTATGATGGGTCACGCATGCGCAGTGGAATTGGAAGCTTGGACTTGGGAGCTCAGTTACACTTGAAGTGGGGGCAGGGGAGGAAATTAAAAAAAAATATAGAAAATAATAATTTTAATATATTTCACTTAGGAAAATAATATTTAAATAATAAAGCATTTTTTTCATGTCATTATCCTCTGCTGTCGCCATCCTGAGGTGGCAATAGCGAAAAGGAGACTGTACTTGTACCGCCAAAGCCGTTGTTAAATAGCCTTCCCCATGTGTTGCATAGGGAAGCTGTCGCCTAAGAAACATGTCAAACGTTTTCTCTGGCACGGACTACTGCCAGCAACCCGTTGATAGATAGGGCACAGCCCTAACTCTGTAGAAAACACCTGTTTTTGCCAGAGAAAGATCGCTTCTCCCTTTTATAGCCCCATAAATGACTGGTAATACATATCTTACAGGCACATGCTCCCACCTCTTCCCTTTTACTTAAATGAATGCACATCTGTGACTGCATCTTTCTGTGTTTTTGTGAGGTTTCCTGATTTCTTTAAGCATACTCCTCATTTCTTTGGCCCACTAATGATATTATTCAATAATCTCAGCAGGACTTGCATGATCAGCAGCCACAGCACTATGTATGATCACATGTCATCTTGTCACTGTTATTGGATTTGAAGAGAGCAGCCAGAAATTCTATTTGCGCTACTCAGTTCAAACGCGATGATGTCAGTATGTGACGCAGTGGAGGAGGCCAGCTGTACACAGAGGCTTACTACAGCCATATACAATATATTGTGCAGAGATACCTCCATTTCTAGGCATATATAGCACAACAACAACACCGTTTCCAGTTATATATTGCACAGATATACACCCATTGATGTTTATGCATTGCACAGATACCGCCTTTACCGGCTACATATTGCATAGAGTTACTATCATTTTCATTTTTGCAATGCACAGATTCCTCAAATGCCAGCCATACACTCCATTGAAACTCCCTTTTATAGCCATATGCTGCATAGATATCAATAAATATTGGTCCTACATATATAGTGCAGCAAAGGGATTGTATTTCTTGGGTTAAACCGGAAACTAACTATTAGACCCTCAGTGTTACCAAAGAGAGCGGTAATCACCTCCTTAAAAGATCACAAGCAGCCCCCTCAACTTCCACTCAGGCTCCCTTATTTTCCTATTGATCCAAGGAAGGTAAGGCGTGACACTTACCACCTTGTAGCTGTTG
Source organism: Mixophyes fleayi (assembly GCF_038048845.1). Taxonomy (NCBI): domain Eukaryota; kingdom Metazoa; phylum Chordata; class Amphibia; order Anura; family Limnodynastidae; genus Mixophyes; species Mixophyes fleayi. The sequence goes on along the minus strand of NC_134407.1, from coordinate 196,410,350 downwards.
AGCATTATCATCATCATTGTTTACTTATAAGGCACCATAAAACTCTGCAGTGCTAGACAGTCGGGATTATAAATCATACACAACAGGTACATATGAGGTTGGTGAAGGAGATGTAGACTTAAAAAGTTGAAACAGACCATAGAAAGGGTCCTGCTCATGAGAGCTTACAGTCTAGAGGGGGAGGACATAGCCAAGATAAAAGGAGCTAGTAGGACACAGAGTAGTCATGGCACTGTAGCTGGTAGAACATGCAGAAGGAGTAGTATGAAGAGGTGGGTTTTTTAAGAGAGCACTTGAAATATTGAAGGTTGGGGGAGAGTCTGGTGAGGCAGGTTAAGGAGTTCCATAAGTAGGGAGCAGTACGTGGGAAGTCTTGGTGGTGGGAGTGAGCGTTAGTTATCAGAGAAGATGGGGGGTACAGGTCAAAGAGGGCGAGCTGCAGTGTTGAGGTCAGACATGTATGAAGGGGGAGAAGTGATGTTGAGCGGCTTGAATCCAAGTCTGGAGCTAATGTGGAGCCAGTGCAGGGACTTGCAGAGTTGTGCAGTGTATTAGGAATTGCAGATCAGTCTCACCGCTGCATTTAGGATCGATTGTAGAGGGGTAAAGACTGTTGAGGGGGCGTCTCAGATAACAGGAGGTTGCAGTAGTCAATGCAAGAGATAATGTGAGAATGGATATAGGGGAATAGAGGAGAATGCAATGTTGTCAACCATGAGGGAGACTAGAGGTGGAGTAGTGACACTAGGAGGGAGGAAGATGATGAGATCCATGTTGGACATGTTGAGCTTTAGATAGATTAGGAATATCCAGATGCAGATGATAGAGAGGTATTTGTTCAGACAGGATAAAATAGGTCAGTGTAGGTAGATATGTCATCTGCATAGAGGTGGTAGTGGAGGCCAAAGAAGCGTATTATTTCACAGAGAAAAGAGATATAAGCAGAGAAAAGCAGAGGACTGAGATAAAACTGATGAAGTACCTCAACAGATAGAGGAAGTGGAGGGGAGGATTTGTCAGTAGAGACATTGAAGGATCATGCAGATATGTAGGAGGTGAAGCAGGAGAGAACACTGCTGCAAAGGCCAAGCAAGTAAAGGGTGTCAAGAAGAAGTAGGTGATGGATTGTATTGAATTCGGCAGAGGGGTCAAGAAGGATGAGTAGGGAGAAGTGATCCTTCAACATATCCATGAATAGATCATTGGCCTTTGTGAGGGTGGTCATGGTGGAGTGTAGAACGTAGAAGTCCAATAGCGAAGGGCCGAGAAAAGAGTGAGTGGATAGAAAGTGGATCAAGCAGTTGTAGACATGCTGTTCTAGTATTCTGGAAGCAAAGGGGAGGAAAGAAATGGGGTGGTAGCTGGAGAGGGGTTGGGTTGAAAAATGGTTTCTTGAGGATAGGACAGATGAGCGCATGTTTGAACATGGAAGTGAACGTTCCAGTGAAAAAAAGACAGGTTGAAGAGTTGAGCAAGATGCAGGCAAGCATTGGGGTTAGGTGCTTAGATGAGGAGTTGGAAGGGAACATGGTTGAGGAGACACGTTGAGATGGAAGAGGAAGAACTGAAGGTGGGGAGATAAGTGGAAAAGAAAATGTGGATGTGGGCAGTTTTGACTTTGAGCATCCTTTCTTTATGCATCTATGTTGGACAATTCCCGAACTAGTAGCCCAGAATTGGGTAGTGATGGGCCCAGAAGGGAGTTCAGACACTGCCACCTTAATTTGGGGGCAAGAAGAAAATGTATGGGGGGCCTACGAAAAATCAACAGTCTCCTAAACAACTGGGCTACTGAGCAGTATAGTTTGGCAAAAGAGTGACAAAATTAGAAACTATTTACTTTGGTCATACAGCAAGAGCAAGCGCGTGATATTACAGGATAAATCCAAATATAAGTGTTGTAGCACAAACTATCACAGGGGCACAGACAGCATGTTCTCAGTTGTCATTCTACCATAGTTGTCGAATAACATACAACTTTTGTTGATGTATGCAACATGCAAGTATTCAAAACTGATCCACACTTCATTGGTCAGCACTTTAGGCTCCACGAATGGATGGTTGACATAGAAAAAACAACAGAATAAGAAATGTGAGGAAAGGAGAGACAATCCTGATCTCCAGGGTGCAGGTATGCAGTACTTGTAACACATCATTGGCATGCAGACAGTAATCTTAGTAACAACAGGAAATAAAGAATCACCTTAATTTTAACATGATTTTATGCATAATAAGTGTTTACAGTTTGACCTTCTGAACATGAATCTATTACTCTCATGATCATTTATTTTTAGCACGAGCTATCCTAGTCCATCCTACTTGTACATGAGCCTTAGAAAACAGTATCAACTAGGGAAAGTTGTAGCCTTAGAGGCTAATGAGTTTCAAATAATAGTATAATGAATATTTTATTGATTTGTAATAATTCCTTCATAAGTTAATATCTTTAAAGAACTGTACAGTTTAATCCACTACTGAGTACACAGTGTAAGCCACTCCTGAGTGTACAGTGTAAGCCACTACTGAGTACACAGTGTAAGCCATTACTGAGTGCACAGTGTAAGCCACTCCTGAGTGTACAGTGTAAGCCACTACTGAGTACACAGTGTAAGCCATTACTGAGTGCACAGTGTAAGCCACTACTGAGTGTACAGTGTAAGCCACTACTGAGTACACAGTGTAAGCCACTCCTGAGTGTACAGTGTAAGCCACTACTGAGTGCACAGTGTAAGCCACTCCTGAGTGTACAGTGTAAGCCACTACTGAGTACACAGTGTAAGCCACTCCTGAGTGTACAGTGTAAGCCACTACTGAGTGCACAGTGTAAGCTACTACTGAGTGTACAATGTAAGCCACTCCTGAGTGTACAGTGTAAGCCACTACTGAGTGTACAATGTAAGCCACTCCTGAGTGTACAGTGTAAGGAACTACTGAGTGCACAGTGTAAGCTACTACTGAGTGTACAATGTAAGCCACTCCTGAGTGTACAGTGTAAGGAACTACTGAGTGCACAGTGTAAGCCACTACTGAGTGCACAGTGTAAGCCCCGCTGGTGCATGGTGTAAGGCATTGTTGAGTGCACAGTGTAAGCCATTGTCGAGTGCACAGTGTAACTCACTGCTGAGTGCACAATGCAAGTATGAAAGTGGTATATTTTGATTCATTTTTGTTTATTGTTAGTGGCTCCAGCGATTTTCTCCCTCAAAATAAAAGATATAATGTGTGATTTACTTACATGTGCACCCACATTCATTTTATAATGTTTAAGTTTGACAGAAAAAGCTTTATTTTCCAATGATATTGGAATAATAATGCTTTTATTTATTTATACTACAGATTAAAAAATTGCCAGAAATGGAAGGAAATGCCCTAATCAGTAACAATTCTATGACAAACTTGTGCCCACTTTAAATGGAAGTTGTTGGAACATTCAGTACACAGGATAGCTGCATTCTATCACAAAAAACAAAAGTGCGACAGGAGAAAATAAGTCTTCAAAATATCTATAACATCTTCTATTTACCAGGATACCACATTTGTGTTCGTCAAACATATGAGTACTTTATATGAACCAGAAATAAAGGTGCACATTTTGCCTTAGTGATGCTTGACCTCAGCCTGCACAAAGTAGCGTTCTCACCTACTATACCATTCACGGTGGCACCGACTGCCTCCAACTACCTCAGCATCGTCCCCTCCCATAGCTTATTAAGGGATAGTTTTATCAAACCTTCTAAAATGGAAAAAGTGGAGGTGTTGCCCATAGCAGCCAATCAGATTCTACCCATAATTTATCCAGTACATTCTAGAACATGGTAGCTAGAATCTGATTGGTTGCTGTGGGCAATACCTCCACTTTTCCCTTTAGAAGGGTTGAGCATTCGGTTTTGGATTGACTACCACAGTTGAAGTTGAAGTTACAGTTTGCCGTTCGCAGTTAGCAAAAGACATATAAGTAAACTATAATATGGGCATGTAAGAGGCATGCAAGTAGATTTAATGGCACATGGAGAGGTCTGATGACAAGTAGAGAGGCTGATGGGCAAGTGGGGAGGTCTGATGGGCATGTAAGGGGCATTTGGGGAGGTCTGATGGCATGTGAAAAGGTCTGAAGGGCATGTTGGCCATTTATGACATTTTAATTCTAACAACAGTTCCCTCACAGAGATTATGGATGCAGTATCAGTTTGAGCTATTGTAAAGAGATTACAAGTAGCCCTTTGAACCGTCTTCCTTCGGACAGAACAGCGAGGTAAGAGCTGTGCCGATTTGATTATTGCGAACATTTTGGTATTATTATTATTTTCTTTTTGTCAACTGTAAATTACGTTATATTTTCAATATTTGTGTGTACGGTATGTGTGTTTGTTTATACTGTGTATATGTATAAGTACACTCATATATAAAGGGCAAAGTTGACTTTTTGCGGTATCTATAGATATTTTTTAGCACTTCGTCTCTGACTGGTTGACAACCCTTGATATAGCCGTTGCGTACCATTCTCCCCTTCAACTCATACTAGTTAATTCATTAGCGTGCGGCTATATTATGTCAAGATGTAGCCGTCTTTTTTCAGATGACTTCTCTGTCATTTTTATTTGGACTGCTGCAGGAACGAAGATTCCCGCTGGATTTATAAAGCAGTCAATGACAGCTGTGGGCTGTTTGTATTTCATTACATTTTATATGGAAAATGGGACTTTCACCTATATTAAAATATGCAAAGGTATTCACATTTGTACGCCGGATGTAGACATACTGCTGTGTTTGAGTTGGATGTATCTTGAGATACGTTCGACTCAAGATGCACACATAAGTATGCTTTTTTGGGATCGAATATTTACGCGAACATTTGCAGTGCAAAAACGAGTCATAACTCTAGATGAGGTCCCATATGTGCTAAAAAACATACTGATAAAGAAAGGACTGATCCAAATGTATGGTAAAATAAAATCATTTATAAACAACTATCAATGTATACATACGTGTATATTGTTTGCTATTCATGACTATTTACCATCTCTGTTCCTAACGCTGAACAAAGAATGGCAACGAAGATCTCAATAAATCTGTAAGTCTGATGCAAAATCAAAATTAAAATTTATTTTATTTGTAACAGGGTTCTAACGTGTAGGCTAAAAACAACCAATATTCATTATTATAATAATAAGGCTCTCATTTGTCCCAGTTTGGTTTGTGACCTTTGTTTGCCGAGACCAGGCAGGTTGCAGTTCTGCGGCAAATAAGGTATAATTTAGTGCTCCAATGCGATGGATAAATGTCCTGTGACTAACACAGGCCAATGAAAAGGCAAAGACTGAGGTGATAAAGGACCTATTTATCACACTGTAAAAATGAATGCTTACCATGGGCGTATGGTTAAAATGATATACTTGGTGCCCTCTGCATAGCATGGTGTACAATATGATGAAAGGTAAATAGTGAGTTCAATGCAGACCTTGTATCATATCATCATCATTTATTTATATATTTATATAACATATTCCGTAGCGCTTTATCATATACCGATAACTATTTTACTCTGGTGATGATAATACAATGGCTATGTTCTGGTGGTCCCAGTTAAATACAAAGTTCACATTCTGGTGACTATGCTACAATCATCATCATCATCACCATTTATATAGCGCTACTGATTCCGCAGCGCTGTACAGAGAACTCATTCACATCGGTCCCTGCCCCATTTGAGCTTACAGTCGAAATTCCCTAATACACACACACAGACACACAGACACACAGAGTGAGAGACTAGGGTCAATTTTGATAGCAGCCAATTAACCTATTAGTATGTTTTTGGAGTGTGGGAGGAAACAGGAGCACCCGGAGGAAACCCACACAAACACGGGGAGAACATACAAACTCCACACATGGTCAGGAATTGAACTCATGACCCCAGAGCTGTGAGGCAGAAGTGCTAACCACTTAGCCACCGTGCTGCCCACAATACAGTGTTCTATTATAGTCGCAATACAACATACTTACCTACTTTCTTCAGCTCCCTTCCGGGAGCCAGCCAGTGGAGGGGGGCGTGAAGGGGCGGGGTGGCCGAAATCGCGTCATTTCGGCCCCGCCCACTGTGACGTCATGACGCAAATTGCGTCATTTGACAGCGGGGGCGGGGCCAAACGCCGCGATTCACCGGGAATCGCGGCGTTTGGGATCTAATTCTGCCCACTTCACTAGGAAGTGGGGCACTTCCTAGTGAAGTGGGCAGAATTCGGGAGATTGCCACACTCGCCCGGGAGTCCGGGAGACTCTCACAAAATGCGGGAGTCTCCCGGACATTCCGGGAGAGTTGGCAAGTATGCAATACAATGAACATCAATGAACCTCAATATGGTTACTACAGCACACATCTAATGTTGAATGTACATGTAGAAGCTAAAGAGAACACTTCCCTGTAGTATTTGTAGTGGACTCCTGCACAATATTTTCTGTCCTGTAGAGGTAATACTGTCCCTTCTTGCCTGTGATTGGATGAAACTACTGAGTATTAGATCTCTGTGTAGAATGGAATTCTATATAAATTACTTTCCCATCATTTGTAACTTCTGATGACCCCCAAATTAACTGGACAAAAGAGCATAGGTTCCTATTGCTGTCCTACCTTATTTGGAATCTAGAATTAGAGCTATATTTGATGGCCTGAGCAAGATTTGGTCACATGAGTGCCCCAGATAAGTATTTCAACATGATGGGAGCCCTGTATAATATCCACCCATGAAGAATCTGCACCCATTGTTAGGAAAAAAAAAGTAAAACAATTCAGTAGATTTACAACAAATCTGATTTTCCAGATGATCTTGTTACGTTATTTTAAAGTCCTAAATAAGAAAATATGAGGACTCACAATGTGTCTTGGCATCTGCGCTGATACTACTAAGTAATTTACTTCCAATAAAAAAAAACACAGAGGCCAGAAGAGCAATATTGCTTGGGAGAGAATATAGCAACGTACAGTGTCATTGTAGTCACATCGCTGACTCATCTACTGCGTATGAAATATTGATATTCCAGTTCTTCCCATCTCATTTATCATACCATACAAGGACCACAATGTATTTATCATTATAATACTGTAGATCTATTCATAGTACTATACATATCAGTAAGGAATGGAGAAAAATTGCTTTATTACTAATCACATTAACTACATGCTGTAATTAACCAGAAACAAAAAATGATCCTCATTCTTTTGAGACCGGCTAACCTGAAGTCTTTACAGCTAAATCATTCTTGTTAGAAATTACTCAGTGTATTTAGAGGAGTGTTAAATGTTTGCCATCTATTATTTTCATTTACCTTTATATCGGTCTAATGGGAATATAATAAAACAATGTATTCATAAACCAGTGCCATACTTTGCTGCTATAATGGTGTCAAAAACTCTGCTTGACCGAAAATGACAAAGAGCAGGTATGGGTGATACATCCCACTAAGCTTCATTGGGGTATATTTAATAAAGATTCTAAAAAGGAAAAGTGGAGGTGTTGCCAATAGCAACCAATCAGATTCTAGCCATCATTTATCTAGTACACCCTGCAAAATGATAGCTAGAATCTGATTGGTAGCTATGGGCAACATCTCCATTTTTCACGTCTTTGTAATATTTACCCATATCTGTGTCACGAGCCGCGGCGGTACTCACAGCCGCCGCGGCTCGCTTCCTGCCTGCCCCAGCGTCCCGGCCGTCACCATGACGACCGGGACGTCACTTCCTCCTAACTCCCGACCGTTGCTGAGGCAACGGCCGGACGCCCAGCACAGTAGCGCCGCGTCCTGGCAACAGGGGACAGCTGGGCGTGTGCGCAGGAAGATCTAATAGCCTGCTGGCTATTAGACTGTGATTTATTCATTAATCAGCTCCTGAAAGTATTTTCAGAGCTAGACTCTGATTGGCTCATCTGTACATTTAAGGCAGTGAGATCTGCAGCCTCACTGCCGGTTATAGCGTTCTGTCCTCAGTCCTGCTGCCTGCTTGTACTATCCGTTTAGGTTCCTGCTACCTTAGATTTGACTACCCGTGTTTGACCCCTGCTTGTTATTGGACCTGTGACCCTTCTCTTCTGACCTTGACCTTTTGCCTGGAATTCGGATTTTGCTTTTCTGCCTGTGAGTTTGACCCTTCGCTTGCCCTTGGATATTGCATCTGTGCCTGTGACCTTTTGACCTTGGATTTCTCTTATACTGCAGTCCACCAATCACTCCACTTCTGGGAAACTCCTTTAAGTCAGTATACGCTACTCGACCCTCGGTCGGCCCGCAGCCCAGTCTGTCCCCACCACTAGGGGCTCCAGCGAACACCTGGCCTTCTGAGTAGTTCCCGAGTTTCACTGTACTGACTTGGGAGTTCCTAACAATCTGTAACGTTTGCATGTCTACAGAAGTTACACTTTACCCCTGCCAAATCATTTTTTTTTTACATTGCATAGAGACGTCATGCCAATCTTAATAAATACAAATACAGTTTTTTGCACATAGACAACCAACACCATGGCCTTATCTGTGTGGAGTTTGTATGTTCTCCCTGTGTTTGCGTGGGTTTCCTCTGGGTGCTCCGGTTTCCTCCCACACTCCAAAAACATACTAGTAGGTTAATTGTCTGCTATCAAAATTGACCCAAGTCTGTGTGTGTGTTTGTCTGTGTGTGTGTATGTTAGGGAATTTAGACTGTAAGCTCCAATGGGGCAGGGACTAATGTGAGTGAGTTCTCTGTACAGCGCTGCAGAATCAGTGGCGCTATATAAATAAATGGTGATGATGATGATACGTCATGACTAAGACTGTCAGGTTTTAGTCACCTGTTTTATTGTAAGTGTGATGTTTTAAAGAAAAAAAATAGAAAACCAGCAGGTCACCACTAGTGTAGTAGTTAGTTAGTTCACTATTGTGAATTAAAATGACTTAGTATGAATTAAAATGCAACTTTACATTTATAATTATTCACTACACAGTATATTCTAAACCTTTATCCATTGATACAAAAATGGAGATCTAGATTGGGAAACAGGTAGTGCAAAGCAGAGAGGTTCGGTAGAGTCTTGCAAGCTCCTGATCTGTAACGCTGATCCTTAGTGATCTGTGTGAAGGACATTTTTAGTAAATGACTGCCATGGAGTTCTATACAAATACGTGTATAATGCGGTCTGTGATGTGTATAAAGTACACACAGTGTATTCTGTCTGTAACATCTCTGCCTCTTCTATTATCCTGCATGTGGACATCTCCTGCCTGGGGCACAGAAGACACATTAAATGTTTCTCTCTTTCTGTAACAGTCTGCGCATCTCCCCCCACCCCTCCGTACACGTCGGCTGAGCTCCTTGCACTGTACAGCTTGCTGCTCACTGACCGCGGGCTAACGCTCAGCTGTCTGAGCCTAGGAATTTGTCGTCTTTTGGTACAGATGAATATAATGGCCATAACAATCATTAAGAATTATCAGGTTAAATACTGTGTCTTCTTTTGTGCTGCCCATTAGGATACAACATTTCCTTTCACCTCCACAGTATGTATTTCAGAATAATAAGAATAGAATCTTCACATCGTCTAAATTTGGGAAGTCACCCCTGGCTCGTCGAGCTTTTAAAACAGAGATGCTCCAACCTAGGCGTTAAGAGCTACCAACAGGTCATGTTTTCAGGACTTACAGAGCACTAGCACTTACAGAGCGCTCAAAGAGATTTTTTTCGCAGTAAATAAGATCCCTTGAAAACTGCAATTGGACAAGCACTAAAAAGTCAAACTGTATCTGAAAAAAACTTGTTAAAATATATCAATATGTAGCATTTAAGAGGATCAGTCACCCCAGTGAAATGCATTTCCCTAGCCCTATTGGTGGAGCGCTCAGAGCACTAGATCCACACCAAGGGGTAAATGTATCAAGCTGAGAGTTTTCCTGCGGGTTTGAAAAGTGGAGATGTTGCCTATAGCAGCCAATCAGATTCTAGCTGTCATTTTGTAGAATGTGCTAAATAAATGATAGCTAGATTTCAAACCCGCGGTAAAACTCTGTGTATGGATTTGGGGGTAAATGATACATTTACCCCCAAATCCATACACAACCCCCCTCAGGTTTGTACAGTGCTGTGAGATATGCATTTTACAAATACTTAATAATAATAATAATAATAATAATAATAATAATAATAATATTGCTACTACTACTACTAACAACAACTCATGCATATAAAGTAATGAAATTTACTGGCAGGTATTTTGGCTTGTTTTGCACATGCATTCGTCTTTTATCAGTTTATGTAACTAAAGTGGAGTACGAGTGCTGGATTTTGGGGTGGGATCTCACCCCCCAGCCTCGCTCAGGTTAACAAGGTTCTTGCTTAATCACATCCTTCTTCTTACGTTAGTGGAGGATCTTGCCCACGGCCTTTCAGCAAATTTGCTGTTCTCCTTTTATTACCATCATTCCCTGAAAGGTTCTGACAGTTTTTCCTCAAAGGCTCAGATGTTAATTCTGAAAACCTCCGAGAGTCCCAATTGTCATATAAAAGACTTTGGAGTTACAGTTTGCATGTATACACAGTAAAGGGGTTTTGACCACTTTTATATTATTCTATGCACTACTGTGTATTTGTTTAACACACAGTTTAGGCCTTTGTACTTATGTATGTGGCACAGACTCTTCTGGCTTAGTTATTTAATGAAAAATGTTTATTGCAAATATGGTTAAATACTACAACTAAACACCTTGCTTTATCTATACAATTATGCACAATTATTTTTGTTTGTTTTCCTCATTTTTTGCCACTGTCTTTGGACCTTTAATTAAATAAGGCTGGTTTGAGTTATTGTAAATGGGTCAACAGAAGTCTTTACTGTAAAAGCCATGATTCCCATATCTTGCACTGATGAGATCTATTAAGCTCGAAACAGTCTTTATCATGTTTTCTTATTCTCCATTTATAAGCCATTTCCTTTAAGGAGCTCCTGAGAGTAGAAAAGTGCCCTGTTGGAAAGGGAGGATGTGTTGAAGGAGGAAAGATTACACAATATTATTTTAAAATGAATTTGTGAAGTTCGGGAATAGGCCAAGATCAAATTTTGCAGCTGCTTTCAGGCAAAGTGTAGGCGGGCATTGAGAGGATGTGGGGCTTCAGAATGCATTGTAGTTTGTGCAACTGGGACAATAGAGAACAGCAGGAAGTGAGCAAAGAAAACCTGCACAGGCACTTCAAGGAGGGATCCAAGCACCTCATCTTCCATTCCAAAGTAAAGAACATGCAGAAGGGTGAAAAGTTCAATTCTTTATTCTCAGGAAACTCCACTCCCGCCACACACCCATATCTGAGCTATAGGATGAGACCGGCACCCTCATCTCAAAGAGTGAGGTTTTGGTGGGAGTCCTCAGAGACTACAACGGTCAACTCTACTCCTCGAAGATGGCAGACAAAGACTAGGACCGTACCTGCAGGGAGTAGGATTACATCAACCTTGCCCTAATCAGGGACATGGTCCAATACATCAAGAAACGTTCTGCACCTGTGTCAATGGTCAGCTATAAGCAGAAGGCTTTCTGTCCATCTCACATGAGTTTATGGGTTGGGCTGTGCCAATGCACCTCGATATTTACAGCACGGTGCGGTTGAATGACTGGAAGACTGACCTCTTCCCAGTTCTGTCAGGGAAAGTTTGCTTTACATAGATGACATCACTGTCTTGTCTGCAGACTAGCTCTCTGTGACAGCACTCATCCAGACCCACACAAACACCAGCCAAGCTTCAGGGGCAAAAGGTTTACCATCCACTGCGCCCTTCTCCTTCACCATCAAGTCAGACTCCATCAAGATCTTGGGAGCCTGGTTGGAGGAGAAGGCAAAACTACGATATGCTGGGACATGAGACTAGCTCCGAGCAAGCAGTAAGCTGGCCAAGGGACCTTCAGAGACCTTACCACTGAAGGTAAAGCACTGGTGCTGTGCAACTAGATTCTTCCCAATCTGCTCATCCACAGTCTGCTATGACTATTCAATCATAGAACGTCCTAAAAAAGAGTCACCCTAAATCCCTCTCCTTCCCCCTTTATGTGTCTCTCTGCTTCCTTTTTCTCTTCTTCCCGTCACACAAACTGAACTTTTTGAGAGCAACATTTTTCATCATTGTCTGAACATTGCAGTGCATTATGTATAGTGTAGAGTGTTACTTCCTATGCTATTTGCCGGGTATTGTGTTATAATGTATGTATGATATATGTACTTTGTGCAGTATGCGTAGGCTCAGATGAAGCACACTGCAGACTAATGTAAAATGTATTTGTTTGTTTTATATATATATATATATATATATATATATATATATATTATGTGGAAAAAGCTTCATATCAGGTAATTTGAAGACCATATTAAATTAATTTTTAGAACAGGGAGATGGGAGATGAGTTTGCTCTATTGCACTCATTGACCCCCAAAAAATAAAAATGTTACAAAAGTTTAGTCACTCCATAATGTTATTGTGTGTGTGTTGGTGCATGCAAGGTTATTAGACTGCCCAGCACACGGAAGACCCCCACACTGGTCCAATATGAAGTCCTAGATATGCCCTGTGAGGTGTCATGCTGGTTTGAGGGATGCGTATTTCTGTGAGAGCTAGGAATGAAGGAGGGGGGGTTGGAACGGTGCATCCTTTGTCTGATAAATTGCTTTTCGTTATCAGTTCTGTGAGATAGACAGCTCTGCTCCTCCTGACCTAGCCCATCCTGCTCAGTCGCGTTTTGTGTCAGGTCCCTTTTCTCTGTTTTATCGACCTGTCTTTAGAAGGGACACGAATCTGTCTAAATATTATAACTGTGAGTGAGTTCTCTGTACAGCGCTGCGGAATTAGTGGCGCTATATAAATAAATGGTAATAATAATAATAAATAATAACTCTCTCCTTGCCCCATTGCTACACTTCTTCCTGATACCACTTCCCCTCTGTGTTCTCGCTAGGCTCAGTATTATTGGCTACCGGGTCAGTTTGTAATAAAAAAACAACTAATGCAAATAATGCCTCAGCTTGCCTTATCTAGCTGATTGGGAGCTGCTAGCAAGTGTGTCACTAAGGTCCATACACGCATAGTGACATTAACCTGCAGCTGATCACCGATGCATTGTAATTAAATGATGAACTTCATTCAGTGAAGGTACACCACTCGCTAAATCATTTTTGCAAAAAAATATTATATATATGTTGTGACAAGTTTGGGTGCTTCTTTTTATTTTAAGTTTTTTTTACCTATGCTGCAACTGTAAGTTATTTATTCTTCCTGATAGGCTTTCAATGTCATCAGCGACAGATCAACTACAGTATGCCATTAGAGTTTTAGACCAGCATTAACCGTATTAAAGACGGCTCCAATGTACTCAGTATTAGTCTTTGGAGCTTTGGAAGACATGCATTTCTGTTGAACAGGGCTGGTTACAGACTTGGAATAGGCCGATGTGTAGGAAATATTTGATAACTATCATGTAATCCATAAAGGCTTATAGAAGAAACAGTTACGACAGATTCACTAAATTAATTTAAAAAATAGATCGGATGTCTTTCTTACAAGGAATCATGCTAGGGTAATAAGTATTAAGGTACACGGTTGGGATGATTGATTCATGGAATTAATGTATGGGCTCAGAAAGGAATTGTTTCCCTGTGGGAGATGTAAGAGGCCCTGTCCACTCTGAGACACATCTTTTGTTGTGTAGTTTATTATAGTCTGTACCAGAAAAAAAATGTCCCCTCCCTCCCCCTTTATTGGGACAGATTGATAGCTCACCAAATCCATGCCAGGGCTTCTCGCTTGTGTACAGATGTGATGCATAGCACTGGGGTGTCAGTGGCCTTTGATTGACATGTTGGCTGGACTGATTATTATTATTATTATTATTATTATTATTATTACTGGTGGCTGGAGCTACAGAATTTTTAGCAGTGATGGGTTTGCCCTAGGCCAGTGTTGGCCAACCTGTGACACTCCAGGTGTTGTGAAACTCCAAGTCCCAGCATGCTTTGTTAATATATAGCAGCTTATAGCTGGAGGGGTATGCTGGGACTTTCAGTTTCACAACATTACTGGAGTGTTGCAGGTTAGCCAACAGTGCTATGCAATGCCTGTACTGAACAATAGAGCACCTGTTCCACATGTCCGTTTCAAGCTACTAGCTACCTCACTAGGTGTTTTAATTTGCCTTCCTCTGGGTCAACACAACTAGAATTTAGAAAAGGTTGAACTATTTATGCAACAGGCTCACAACTCTGGCTCGCTGACCATTCACTTTGTTAAGGGAGGGAGGGTTCTGTGTCCTCTGTCGCCACCTTCTGTACAACCTTAAATCATAGTGACGGGAACCAGGTGTTAAGATTTTACCTGCTAGAAATTTCTCCCAACCATAAAGGTCAGTACAGCAACGGCATCTGCTCCTAACTAAGATGAGCGACGCACCTTCTCCTGGAAGCCACCTTCATCCTACATGGCCCTTTATAAACCTGGAAGTGTTGCCTGCTAACTGCCCGATTATAGGTCTTGTTCCATGGTTCCTGGGTGAGCTATTCTACAATGTTTGACTACACTTAACGACTTGGCATTCATTACTATCTACAATTGTTTGCCACATACCCTGACCTTGGCTATCTCTTTGGCTACTCTTACACTACTTGATTTGGCTATGACACTTTTGTGGGACATCCATTCTGATCTGTCTCCAATCCAAACGCCTGAACGAAGAACCACTCAAAAGCCGCCAGCCCCCAGGAGAATCAGAAACTCTGCTGGCATTGCATCTTGTCCACAACATTATATTTGGGCCATTGATGCTAAATTTCAATGTAACATGTTCCACACCTCACTTAAATTTTGATCTTGCCATGTAATTGCACAGGAAAAAGCCCAACACGTTGATCTGTTCCTGAGCACTTTGACAGAACCACAGCAGTCCATGACTAGACGCTTTTTAGGAAAATAGACAGTATTTTCACATTTTTTGAGAAGCCTGCAGCAAATACTTGAGCTTAAAGCCTCACACTTAACCCTCTAACCAGGTCTCTATGGGATTTGTCTGGTCCTTGCTTCAGGGTGACTCCCAAGTGTGGGATTTTTCATTTGAACACCTGGATCCAACTCCCGACTTGCTGAGTACACTCTTTCAGGCAATGCTTTCCTGTGTGAGTATCTAGAAAAGAAGGTATCAGCGGTCCTTGCTGTATGTGTTTCTCGCAAGTGGAGGCTATTATCCTTCCAAATTCCAATGGAATCTCAGCGGAATGATGAGAACCTTTGCCATCAATAAAGAAGAGGCAGTTAAGGACACTATAGTCATTTATAAGATGCAGATCCATGGTCAGATCACTTTGTTGTTAAGGCTTTGTTTGACCGCCTCCTTGCGCGGAGAGGCTGAACCCATTTGAAGACTAAATTAAATCCCCATTTGCAAGAAATAATAAGTACTCAGCCTTGAGATTATTGTTCTGATAAGTTTAATTTGGAATCCCTACTGACCACAAACTTTGAAGCCCAAAGGGCCATAGTCAGAGGCATAATCATGTGTTAAATGTAAAAGACAAGAACATTGTGCTGATATTACTACATTGCTGGTGTAAATCATTTTTTGCAATTTTAGAACAATTGAAAAAAGATTACAGACTGCTTAAGCTTAGAGTAGAGCTCCACACCAAAATCTGTGAAAAAAACCACTAAGGGCTAGATTTACTAAGCTGCGGGTTTGAAAAAGTGGGGATGTTGCCTATAGCAACCAATCAGATTCTAGCTTTCATTTATTTAGTACCTTCTACAAAATGACAGCTAGAATCTGATTGGTTGCCATAGGCAACATCCCCACAAGTCCCATGTAAAGAATAACACCTTTAAAGACTTTTATGAACCTTTGGACATAGTAATCATTAAAGTTGACTAGATGGTCATATTGTATAGCTGAACTTATTATAAGTGTTTAGCCCCTGCTGTGGCTTCCCTAGACTGGATTGGACAGCCCTGCACAAACTTAATCTGGACATTACAGAAGAATTACATAAGGAAACATTAAAATGACAAAAGCCCACCAGATGACCTTCCAGTGGCCTACTACAAAACTCTCTGGTTGACTATAATCCCGTATTTAGTTCAGGTCTTTAATAACTTAATTCACAAAGAACATTTTTATCCTGAAATGACTCGCTCAAAAATAATAGTAATTCCATAGTCTAATAAGGACCCCTGACAATCCGTTCTAATTATAGATCAGTTTCCCTCTTGAACACAAACCTTATTTGCCAGATTATTAGCTAATAGACTCAACCCTCTTCTGTCTGGCATGATTGACCCAGATCCAGGGAGATTTATCCCCTTGAGACAAGTGTCTCACAATATTCGAAGAACTATAAAGCCTTATTCATCAAATAAATAAACCAAAATTGCCCTTCGTGATATTAGCATTAGACTCACAGAAGACATAATTAGTTATATCAAGCCAATGTCACTCCATTAACATCTAGCATGATTTAGCAACTTGGGATTCATTATTTATCTGTTCTACACACTATCAGCCCTACTCTAATCAAACGCTTACTTCTTTGCAATCCCGATGTAATGTGTTTATTTGGGGAGGCATGAAACCCAGACTGGAGAGATTGATTCTAGCGAAACCAGCAGCTTTAGTACTTCATCCACGCACATTCCACCAATACCACCGGGTTGTCCAACTTGGCTACATTAGGCAAATTAAACCTGGGTTGAAAATAATGGGCCGATATTGAGGGTGCTTGCCTCAGAAAGCCCACCTGGTTTTCCTACCTTGGCTATCAAGGAGTTACAGGCCAGCCTTAGCTTATAATGTACCCATGATAAAATTTACTCTGTCAGCATGGGATAAAGTCAACGGGCACGTTAGGTTATTAAAAAATCCCTCTCCAATCACCCATTTATGGAGACTGGCCTGATTCATTAAGGAAAGTAAATTAAAAAAAAAAGGAGTAAGTTTTCTGCTGGATAAAACCATGTTACAATACAAGGGGTGCAGATTAGTTTATTATTGTGCACATAAGTTAAATACTGACTGTTTTTTTCATGTAGGACACAAATACTTGATAGCTTTACTTTTACACTGAATTTTAAAGTTGATCTAGGACATGCCCTATCCCAACTATAAATCTGTCCCTACATTTTAAATTTACCTCCCCCTCCAATGCAACATGATTTTGCCAAGATGCAAAGTTACTCAATTTTTTTTGCTTTACTCTCCTTAATGAATCAGGCCCCATATGTTTTCCCTAGAAAATCTATTAAATTTTTGCTTCCATCATCTAGGATGGATATTAGGAGTTTCCTTAACACATCTTTTGCAATACTGCAAAAAAATTCCAAATCTTCATA